>NW_026974860.1:0-221896 GCF_030014295.1 Loxodonta africana | reverse complement strand
CATAGAGAGATAGTATTCTCTATACCTGACCCTAATATTTACCCAAACACCTAAACCTAACCCTAACACTAAACCTACCCCTAACGCTACCCCTAACCTTAACTCAAACACCAAACCCTAACCCTTACCCTAACCCTCACCCTTGACCTAATTTTACCCAAAACCTAAGCCTAACCCTAAGCCTAAACCTAAACCAAACCCTAAACAATCCCCTAACTCTAGGCCTAACCCTAAACACAAGCCCTAACCATAACCGAACACTAAACCTAACCTTAACACTAACCTGAACACAAACCCAAACTCTAGCCCTAACCATAAAAATAACCTTAACCCTAACCTAAACTTCATCCAAACCCTAACCCTAACCTTCAACCTAAACCCAATGCAAACCCTTACCTTAAACCTAACCCTAACCATAACGCTAGACCCTCTCTAACCCTAAATTTAACCCTTACATCAGCTCTGAAACTAAACCTAAACAGTATCCTAATCCTAACCCTAATTCTACCCTTGACCCTAAATAGAACACTAACTCTAATCCTTAACCTGGACATAAAGCTAACTCTTATCCTACACCTAACCCTAACCCTGAACATAAACCTAACTCTAACTCTAACCCTAATCATAACACTTACCCTAAACCCTCACCTTAGCTGTAAAACTAACCGTAACCCTCACTCTAACTCCTAATAGTATCCTTCCACCCTAACCCTAATGCTAACCCTAGCCCTAAGCAGAACACTAACCTGAAACCCCTAAGCCCTAACGATAACACTAACCCTAACCCAAACCCTAACCCCTAAGACAAAAGCCTAACCCAAACATTAACCCTAACTCTAACTCTAACCCGAAAACTTATTAGAAACCTAACCCCAACACTAACCCTAAACTAAACCTAACCATGACCGGAACCACAATGCCTAACCAGTACCCTCACCCAAACCCTAACCCTAAACTACACCTCTAACCCCTGACACCTCACCAGAACCATAATCCTAAACCTACCCAACCCTAACCCTACATCTAACCCTCACCCCAACCACAATGCCTAACACAAATCGTAACCCTAACTCTTATACCTAACTCTAACCTAAAATCTAACCCTAACCCTAAAACTAATCAAAACCCGGAAACTTAGCTCTAACCCTAAACACAAGCTTAACACTAACTTAAATACAAACCCAACCTTAGCCATAACCCTAACCCTCAACCCATCTTAAATTCACCCTATAACTAACCTGAAGCAAACCCTAACCTTAACGCTAACCTTAACCTTGGCCCACTTGTGACCCTAAACATAACCCTTAGTATATCTCTGACCCTAACCCTCTTCCTGAACCCAATCCTAATCCTAACACTGACCCTAACACTAACCTAACTTTAACCTAACTTGAAGCCTATCATAAACTTAAACCTAACCCTAACCCCTAACCCTAACTCTAACCGTAACCCTAGCCCTAACCTTAACCCTAATCCTAACACTTACCCAAAACCCTCACCGTAACTGTAATCGTAACTCTAATTCTTACCGTGACCCTAAACTTGACCCTAAGTACAACCCTATCCTAAACCTAACTGAAACACTAACCCCTAACCCTAACTCTAACCCAAATCCTTAGCCTAAACCTAATCGAAACCCTAAACATAACCTTAACCAGTAACCATAACTCAAACCCTAACCCTAAGCCGAACCCTCAACCTTAACCAAAATTTCACGCTAACCATAACCCTAAACCTACCCTAACTTCATTCAAACCCTAACCCTAACCAAAATTAACACTGATACTAAACATAACCCTAAACCTCAACCTAAACCTATCCCTAACCCTGACCTGAACCTGAAACCTAACCGCAACCCTAAACCTCACGCTTAACATAAACTTCACCCTAACACTAACCCTAAAACTAAACATAACACTAAATCTCCCCCAACCCTGACCCTAGCCCGAAACCTAACCGTAAACCTAACCCTAAACTTAACTCTAATCCTGACCCCAAATCTACCTCTAACCCTATTCCTAACGCTAAAACTTACCCTACACACTCAGCTTAAATGGAAACCCAGCAATAACCCTCACCCTAAAATCAAAACCTAACCCCAAACCTTAACCTAACCCTATCCCTAACCTTCACCTAGTCCTAAGCTTAACATGACTTAACCTTAACGCTTAACCTAACCCTAAATCTAAACCTAACCTTAACCCTAAACTTCATCCTAAACTTAACCCTTACCCTAACCACTAACCCTAACCTTAAGCTCAACTCTCACCCTAAACTTCAACTTCACCCTAAACCTAACCCTAAACCAAAACCTAACCCTAACACTAAACCTACCCCTAACGCTACCCCTAACCTTAACTCAAACACCAAACCTAACCCTTACCCTAACCCTCATCCTTGACCTAATTTTACCCAAAACCTAAGCTAACCCTAAGCCTAAAACTAAACCAAACCCTAAACAATCCCTAACTCTAGGCCTAACCCTAAACACAAGCCCTAACCCTAACCGAAACCTAAACCTAACCTTAACACTAACCTGAACACAAACCCAAACTCTAGCCCTAACCATAAAAATAACCTTAACCCTAACCTAAACTTCATCCAAACCCTAACCCTAACCTTCAACCTAAACCCAATCCAAACCCTTACCTTAAACCTAACCCTAACCATAACGCTAGTCCCTCTCTAACCCTAAATTTAACCCTTACAACAGCTCTGAAACTAAACCTAAACAGTATCCTAATCCTAACCCTAATTCTAACCTTGACCTAAATAGAACACTAACTCTAATCCTTAACCTGGACATAAAGCTATCTCTTATCCGACACGTAACCCTAACCCTGAACCTAAACCTAACTCTAACTCTAACCCTAATCATAACACTTACCCTAAACCCTCACCTTAGCTGTAAAACTAACCGTAACCCTCACTCTAACTCCTAACAGTATCCTTCCACCCTAACCCTAATGCTAACCCTAGCCCTAAGCAGAACACTAACCTGAAACCCCTAAGCCCTAACGATAACACTAACCCTAACCCAAACCCTAACCCCTAAGACAAAAGCCTAACCCAAACATTAACCCTAACTCTAACTCTAACCCGAAAACTAATTAGAAACCTAACCCTAACCCTAACCCTAAACTAAACCTAACCATGACTGGAACCACAATGCCTACCCAGTACCCTCACCCAAACCCTAACCCTAAACTACAGCTCTAACCCCTGACAACTTACCAGAACCATAATCCTAAACCTACCCAACCCTAACCCTACATCTAACCCTCACCCCAACCACAATGCCTAACACAAATCGTAACCCTAACTCTTATACCTAACTCTAACCTAAAATCTAACCCTAACCCTAAAACTAAACAAAACCCGGAAACTTAGCTCTAACCCTAAACACAACCTTAACACTAACCTAAAAACAAACCCCAACCTTAGCCATAACCCTAACCCTCAACCTATCTTAAACTTCACCCTATCCCTAACCTAAAGCAAACCCTAACCTTAACGCTAACCTTAACCTTGGCCCACTTGTGACCCTAAACATAACCCTTAGTATATCTCTGACCCTAACCCTCGCCCTGAACCCAATCCTAATCCTAACACTGGCTCTAACACTAACCTAACCTTTACCTAACTTTAAGCCTATCATAAAGTTAAACCTAACCCTAACCCCTAACCCTAACTCTAACCGTAACCCTAGCGCTAACCCTAACCCTAATCCTAACACTTACCCAAAACCCTCACCTTAAGTGTAATCGTAACTCTAATTCTTACCGTGACCCTAAACTTGACCCTAAGTACAACCCTATCCTAAACCTAACTGGAACACTAACCCCTAACCCTAACTCTAACCCAAATGCTTAGCCTAAACCTAATCGAAACCCTAAACATAACCTTAACCAGTAACCATAACTCAAACCCTAACCCTAAGCCGAACCCTCACCCTTAACCAAAATTTCACGCTAACCATAACACTAAACCTACCCTAACTTCATTCAAACCCTAACCCTAACCAAAATTAACACTGATACTAAACATAACCCTAAACCTCAACCTAAACCTAACCCTAACCCTGACCTGAACCTGAACCCTAACCGCAACCCTAAACCTCACGCTTAACATAAACTTCACCCTAACACTAACCCTAAAACTAAACATAACACTAAATCTCCCCCAACCCTGACCCTAGCCCGAAACCTAACCGTAAACCTAACCCTAAACTTAACTCTAATCCTGACCCCAAATCTACCTCTAACCCTATTCCTAACGCTAAAACTTACCCTACACACTCAGCTTAAATGGAAACACAGCAATAACCCTCACCCTAACATCAAAACCTAACCCCAAACCTTAACCTAACCCTATCCCTAACCTTCACCTAGTCCTAAACTTAACATGACTTAACCCTAACGCTTAACCTAACCCTAAATCGAAACCTAACCTTAACCCTAAACTTCATCCTAAACTTAACCCTAACCCTAACCACTAACCCTAACCTTAAGCTCAACTCTCACCCTTAACTTCAACTTCACCCTAAACCTAACCCTAAACCAAAACCTAACCCTAACCCTAAACCTAACTCTATACCTGACCCTAATATTTACCCAAACACCTAAACCTAACCCTAACACTAAACCTACCCCTAACGCTACCCCTAACCTTAACTCAAACACCAAACCCTAACCCTTACCCTAACCCTCATCCTTGACCTAATTTTACCCAAAACCTAAGCCTAACCCTAAGCCTAAAACTAAACCAAACCCTAAACAATCCCCTAACTCTAGGCCTAAGCCTAAACACAAGCCCTAACCCTAACCGAACACTAAACCTAACCTTAACACTAACCTGAACACAAACCCAAACTCTAGCCCTAACCATAAAAATAATCTTAACCTTAACCTAAACTTCATCCAAACCCTAACCCTAACCTTCAACCTAAACCCAACCCAAACCCTTACCTTAAACCTAACCCTAACCATAACGCTAGTCCCTCTCTAACCCTAAATTTAACCCTTACAACAGCTCTGAAACTAAACCTAAACAGTATCCTAATCCTAACCCTAATTCTAACCTTGACCCTAAATAGAACACTAACTCTAATCCTTAACCTGGACATAAAGCTAACTCTTATCCTACACCTAACCCTAACCCTGAACCTAAACCTAACTCTAACTCTAACCCTAATCATAACACTTACCCTAAACCCTCACCTTAGCTGTAAAACTAACCGTAACCCTCACTCTAACTCCTAACAGTATCCTTCCACCCTAACCCTAATGCTAACCCTAGCCCTAAGCAGAACACTAACCTGAAACCCCTAAGCCCTAACGATAACACTAACCCTAACCCAAACCCTAACCCCTAAGACAAAAGCCTAACCCAAACATTAACCCTAACTCTAACTCTAACCCGAAAACTAATTAGAAACCTAACCCCAACACTAACCCTAAACTAAACCTAACCATGACCGGAACCACAATGCCTAACCAGTACCCTTACCCAAACTCTAACCCTAAACTACACCTCTAACCCCTGACACCTTACCAGAACCATAATCCTAAACCTACTCAACCCTAACCCTAAATCTAACCCTCACCCCAACCACAATGCCTAACACAAATCGTAACCCTAACTCTTATACCTAACTCTAACCTAAAATCTAACCCTAACCCGAAAACTAATCAAAACCCGGAAACTTAGCTCTAACCCTAAACACAACCTTAACACTAACCTAAAAACAAACCCAACCTTAGCCATAACCCTAACCCTCAACCTATCTTAAACTTCACCCTATCCCTAACCTAAAGCAAACCCTAACCTTAACGCTAACCTTAACCTTGGCCCACTTGTGACCCTAAACATAACCCTTAGTATATCTCTGACCCTAACCCTCGCCCTGAACCCAATCCTAATCCTAACACTGACCCTAACACTAACCTAACCTTAACCTAACTTGAAGCCTATCATAATCTTAAACCTAACCCTAACCCCTAACCCTAACTCTAACCGTAACCCTAGCGCTAACCCTAACCCTAATCCTAACACTTACCCAAAACCCTCACCTTAAGTGTAATCGTAACTCTAATTCTTACCGTGACCCTAAACTTGACCCTAAGTACAACCCTATCCTAAACCTAACTGAAACACTAACCCCTAACCCTAACTCTAACCCAAATGCTTAGCCTAAACCTAATCGAAACCCTAAACATAACCTTAACCAGTAACCATAACTCAAACCCTAACCCTAAGCCGAACCCTCAACCTTAACCAAAATTTCACGCTAACCATAACACTAAACCTACCCTAACTTCATTCAAACCCTAACCCTAACCAAAATTAACACTGATACTAAACATAACCCTAAACCTCAACCTAAACCTAACCCTAACCCTGACCTGAACCTGAACCCTAACCGCAACCCTAAACCTCACGCTTAACATAAACTTCACCCTAACACTAACCCTAAAACTAAACATAACACTAAATCTCCCCCAACCCTGACCGTAGCCCGAAACCTAACCGTAAACCTAACCCGAAACTTAACTCTAATCCTGACCCCAAATCTCCCTCTAACCCTATTCCTAACGCTAAAACTTACCCTACACACTCAGCTTAAATGGAAACCCAGCAATAACCCTCACCCTAACATCAAAACCTAACCCCAAACCTTAACCTAACCCTATCCCTAACCTTCACCTAGTCCTAAACTTAACATGACTTAACCCTAACACTTAACCTAACCCTAAGTCGAAACCTAAACTTAACCCTAAACTTCATCCTAACCTTAACCCTAACCCTAACCACTAACTCTAACCTTAAGCTCAACTCTCACCCTTAACTTCAACTTCACCCTAAACCTAACCCTAAACCAAAACCTAACCCTAACCCTAAACCTAACTCTATACCTGACCCTAATATTTACCCAAACACCTAAACCTAACCCTAACACTAAACCTACCCCTAACGCTACCCCTAACCTTAACTCAAACACCAAACCCTAACCCTTACCCTAACCCTCACCCTTGACCTAATTTTACCCAAAACCTAAGCCTAACCCTAAGCCTAAACCTAAACCAAACCCTAAACAATCCCCTAACTCTAGGCCTAACCCTAAACACAAGCCCTAACCATAACCGAACACTAAACCTAACCTTAACACTAACCTGAACACAAACCCAAACTCTAGCCCTAACCATAAAAATAACCTTAACCCTAACCTAAACTTCATCCAAACCCTAACCCTAACCTTCAACCTAAACCCAATGCAAACCCTTACCTTAAACCTAACCCTAACCATAACGCTAGACCCTCTCTAACCCTAAATTTAACCCTTACATCAGCTCTGAAACTAAACCTAAACAGTATCCTAATCCTAACCCTAATTCTACCCTTGACCCTAAATAGAACACTAACTCTAATCCTTAACCTGGACATAAAGCTAACTCTTATCCTACACCTAACCCTAACCCTGAACCTAAACCTAACTCTAACTCTAACCCTAATCATAACACTTACCCTAAACCCTCACCTTAGCTGTAAAACTAACCGTAACCCTCACTCTAACTCCTAATAGTATCCTTCCACCCTAACCCTAATGCTAACCCTAGCCCTAAGCAGAACACTAACCTGAAACCCCTAAGCCCTAACGATAACACTAACCCTAACCCAAACCCTAACCCCTAAGACAAAAGCCTAACCCAAACATTAACCCTAACTCTAACTCTAACCCGAAAACTTATTAGAAACCTAACCCCAACACTAACCCTAAACTAAACCTAACCATGACCGGAACCACAATGCCTAACCAGTACCCTCACCCAAACCCTAACCCTAAACTACACCTCTAACCCCTGACACCTCACCAGAACCATAATCCTAAACCTACCCAACTCTAACCCTACATCTAACCCTCACCCCAACCACAATGCCTAACACAAATCGTAACCCTAACTCTTATACCTAACTCTAACCTAAAATCTAACCCTAACCCTAAAACTAATCAAAACCCGGAAACTTAGCTCTAACCCTAAACACAAGCTTAACACTAACTTAAATACAAACCCAACCTTAGCCATAACCCTAACCCTCAACCCATCTTAAATTCACCCTATAACTAACCTGAAGCAAACCCTAACCTTAACGCTAACCTTAACCTTGGCCCACTTGTGACCCTAAACATAACCCTTAGTATATCTCTGACCCTAACCCTCTTCCTGAACCCAATCCTAATCCTAACACTGACCCTAACACTAACCTAACTTTAACCTAACTTGAAGCCTATCATAAACTTAAACCTAACCCTAACCCCTAACCCTAACTCTAACCGTAACCCTAGCCCTAACCTTAACCCTAATCCTAACACTTACCCAAAACCCTCACCGTAACTGTAATCGTAACTCTAATTCTTACCGTGACCCTAAACTTGACCCTAAGTACAACCCTATCCTAAACCTAACTGAAACACTAACCCCTAACCCTAACTCTAACCCAAATCCTTAGCCTAAACCTAATCGAAACCCTAAACATAACCTTAACCAGTAACCATAACTCAAACCCTAACCCTAAGCCGAACCCTCAACCTTAACCAAAATTTCACGCTAACCATAACCCTAAACCTACCCTAACTTCATTCAAACCCTAACCCTAACCAAAATTAACACTGATACTAAACATAACCCTAAACCTCAACCTAAACCTATCCCTAACCCTGACCTGAACCTGAAACCTAACCGCAACCCTAAACCTCACGCTTAACATAAACTTCACCCTAACACTAACCCTAAAACTAAACATAACACTAAATCTCCCCCAACCCTGACCCTAGCCCGAAACCTAACCGTAAACCTAACCCTAAACTTAACTCTAATCCTGACCCCAAATCTACCTCTAACCCTATTCCTAACGCTAAAACTTACCCTACACACTCAGCTTAAATGGAAACCCAGCAATAACCCTCACCCTAAAATCAAAACCTAACCCCAAACCTTAACCTAACCCTATCCCTAACCTTCACCTAGTCCTAAGCTTAACATGACTTAACCTTAACGCTTAACCTAACCCTAAATCTAAACCTAACCTTAACCCTAAACTTCATCCTAAACTTAACCCTTACCCTAACCACTAACCCTAACCTTAAGCTCAACTCTCACCCTAAACTTCAACTTCACCCTAAACCTAACCCTAAACCAAAACCTAACCCTAACACTAAACCTACCCCTAACGCTACCCCTAACCTTAACTCAAACACCAAACCTAACCCTTACCCTAACCCTCATCCTTGACCTAATTTTACCCAAAACCTAAGCCTAACCCTAAGCCTAAAACTAAACCAAACCCTAAACAATCCCCTAACTCTAGGCCTAACCCTAAACACAAGCCCTAACCCTAACCGAAACCTAAACCTAACCTTAACACTAACCTGAACACAAACCCAAACTCTAGCCCTAACCATAAAAATAACCTTAACCCTAACCTAAACTTCATCCAAACCCTAACCCTAACCTTCAACCTAAACCCAATCCAAACCCTTACCTTAAACCTAACCCTGACCATAACGCTAGTCCCTCTCTAACCCTAAATTTAACCCTTACAACAGCTCTGAAACTAAACCTAAACAGTATCCTAATCCTAACCCTAATTCTAACCTTGACCCTAAATAGAACACTAACTCTAATCCTTAACCTGGACATAAAGCTATCTCTTATCCGACACGTAACCCTAACCCTGAACCTAAACCTAACTCTAACTCTAACCCTAATCATAACACTTACCCTAAACCCTCACCTTAGCTGTAAAACTAACCGTAACCCTCACTCTAACTCCTAACAGTATCCTTCCACCCTAACCCTAATGCTAACCCTAGCCCTAAGCAGAACACTAACCTGAAACCCCTAAGCCCTAACGATAACACTAACCCTAACCCAAACCCTAACCCCTAAGACAAAAGCCTAACCCAAACATTAACCCTAACTCTAACTCTAACCCGAAAACTAATTAGAAACCTAACCCTAACCCTAACCCTAAACTAAACCTAACCATGACTGGAACCACAATGCCTACCCAGTACCCTCACCCAAACCCTAACCCTAAACTACAGCTCTAACCCCTGACAACTTACCAGAACCATAATCCTAAACCTACCCAACCCTAACCCTAAATCTAACCCTCACCCCAACCACAATGCCTAACACAAATCGTAACCCTAACTCTTATACCTAACTCTAACCTAAAATCTAACCCTAACCCTAAAACTAAACAAAACCCGGAAACTTAGCTCTAACCCTAAACACAACCTTAACACTAACCTAAAAACAAACCCCAACCTTAGCCATAACCCTAACCCTCAACCTATCTTAAACTTCACCCTATCCCTAACCTAAAGCAAACCCTAACCTTAACGCTAACCTTAACCTTGGTCCACTTGTGACCCTAAACATAACCCTTAGTATATCTCTGACCCTAACCCTCGCCCTGAACCCAATCCTAATCCTAACACTGGCTCTAACACTAACCTAACCTTTACCTAACTTTAAGCCTATCATAAAGTTAAACCTAACCCTAACCCCTAACCCTAACTCTAACCGTAACCCTAGCGCTAACCCTAACCCTAATCCTAACACTTACCCAAAACCCTCACCTTAAGTGTAATCGTAACTCTAATTCTTACCGTGACCCTAAACTTGACCCTAAGTACAACCCTATCCTAAACCTAACTGGAACACTAACCCCTAACCCTAACTCTAACCCAAATGCTTAGCCTAAACCTAATCGAAACCCTAAACATAACCTTAACCAGTAACCATAACTCAAACCCTAACCCTAAGCCGAACCCTCACCCTTAACCAAAATTTCACGCTAACCATAACACTAAACCTACCCTAACTTCATTCAAACCCTAACCCTAACCAAAATTAACACTGATACTAAACATAACCCTAAACCTCAACCTAAACCTAACCCTAACCCTGACCTGAACCTGAACCCTAACCGCAACCCTAAACCTCACGCTTAACATAAACTTCACCCTAACACTAACCCTAAAACTAAACATAACACTAAATCTCCCCCAACCCTGACCCTAGCCCGAAACCTAACCGTAAACCTAACCCTAAACTTAACTCTAATCCTGACCCCAAATCTACCTCTAACCCTATTCCTAACGCTAAAACTTACCCTACACACTCAGCTTAAATGGAAACACAGCAATAACCCTCACCCTAACATCAAAACCTAACCCCAAACCTTAACCTAACCCTATCCCTAACCTTCACCTAGTCCTAAACTTAACATGACTTAACCCTAACGCTTAACCTAACCCTAAATCGAAACCTAACCTTAACCCTAAACTTCATCCTAAACTTAACCCTAACCCTAACCACTAACCCTAACCTTAAGCTCAACTCTCACCCTTAACTTCAACTTCACCCTAAACCTAACCCTAAACCAAAACCTAACCCTAACCCTAAACCTAACTCTATACCTGACCCTAATATTTACCCAAACACCTAAACCTAACCCTAACACTAAACCTACCCCTAACGCTACCCCTAACCTTAACTCAAACACCAAACCCTAACCCTTACCCTAACCCTCATCCTTGACCTAATTTTACCCAAAACCTAAGCCTAACCCTAAGCCTAAAACTAAACCAAACCCTAAACAATCCCCTAACTCTAGGCCTAAGCCTAAACACAAGCCCTAACCCTAACCGAACACTAAACCTAACCTTAACACTAACCTGAACACAAACCCAAACTCTAGCCCTAACCATAAAAATAATCTTAACCTTAACCTAAACTTCATCCAAACCCTAACCCTAACCTTCAACCTAAACCCAACCCAAACCCTTACCTTAAACCTAACCCTAACCATAACGCTAGTCCCTCTCTAACCCTAAATTTAACCCTTACAACAGCTCTGAAACTAAACCTAAACAGTATCCTAATCCTAACCCTAATTCTAACCTTGACCCTAAATAGAACACTAACTCTAATCCTTAACCTGGACATAAAGCTAACTCTTATCCTACACCTAACCCTAACCCTGAACCTAAACCTAACTCTAACTCTAACCCTAATCATAACACTTACCCTAAACCCTCACCTTAGCTGTAAAACTAACCGTAACCCTCACTCTAACTCCTAACAGTATCCTTCCACCCTAACCCTAATGCTAACCCTAGCCCTAAGCAGAACACTAACCTGAAACCCCTAAGCCCTAACGATAACACTAACCCTAACCCAAACCCTAACCCCTAAGACAAAAGCCTAACCCAAACATTAACCCTAACTCTAACTCTAACCCGAAAACTAATTAGAAACCTAACCCCAACACTAACCCTAAACTAAACCTAACCATGACCGGAACCACAATGCCTAACCAGTACCCTTACCCAAACTCTAACCCTAAACTACACCTCTAACCCCTGACACCTTACCAGAACCATAATCCTAAACCTACTCAACCCTAACCCTAAATCTAACCCTCACCCCAACCACAATGCCTAACACAAATCGTAACCCTAACTCTTATACCTAACTCTAACCTAAAATCTAACCCTAACCCGAAAACTAATCAAAACCCGGAAACTTAGCTCTAACCCTAAACACAACCTTAACACTAACCTAAAAACAAACCCAACCTTAGCCATAACCCTAACCCTCAACCTATCTTAAACTTCACCCTATCCCTAACCTAAAGCAAACCCTAACCTTAACGCTAACCTTAACCTTGGCCCACTTGTGACCCTAAACATAACCCTTAGTATATCTCTGACCCTAACCCTCGCCCTGAACCCAATCCTAATCCTAACACTGACCCTAACACTAACCTAACCTTAACCTAACTTGAAGCCTATCATAATCTTAAACCTAACCCTAACCCCTAACCCTAACTCTAACCGTAACCCTAGCGCTAACCCTAACCCTAATCCTAACACTTACCCAAAACCCTCACCTTAAGTGTAATCGTAACTCTAATTCTTACCGTGACCCTAAACTTGACCCTAAGTACAACCCTATCCTAAACCTAACTGAAACACTAACCCCTAACCGTAACTCTAACCCAAATGCTTAGCCTAAACCTAATCGAAACCCTAAACATAACCTTAACCAGTAACCATAACTCAAACCCTAACCCTAAGCCGAACCCTCAACCTTAACCAAAATTTCACGCTAACCATAACACTAAACCTACCCTAACTTCATTCAAACCCTAACCCTAACCAAAATTAACACTGATACTAAACATAACCCTAAACCTCAACCTAAACCTAACCCTAACCCTGACCTGAACCTGAACCCTAACCGCAACCCTAAACCTCACGCTTAACATAAACTTCACCCTAACACTAACCCTAAAACTAAACATAACACTAAATCTCCCCCAACCCTGACCGTAGCCCGAAACCTAACCGTAAACCTAACCCGAAACTTAACTCTAATCCTGACCCCAAATCTCCCTCTAACCCTATTCCTAACGCTAAAACTTACCCTACACACTCAGCTTAAATGGAAACCCAGCAATAACCCTCACCCTAACATCAAAACCTAACCCCAAACCTTAACCTAACCCTATCCCTAACCTTCACCTAGTCCTAAACTTAACATGACTTAACCCTAACACTTAACCTAACCCTAAGTCGAAACCTAAACTTAACCCTAAACTTCATCCTAACCTTAACCCTAACCCTAACCACTAACTCTAACCTTAAGCTCAACTCTCACCCTTAACTTCAACTTCACCCTAAACCTAACCCTAAACCAAAACCTAACCCTAACCCTAAACCTAACTCTATACCTGACCCTAATATTTACCCAAACACCTAAACCTAACCCTAACACTAAACCTACCCCTAACGCTACCCCTAACCTTAACTCAAACACCAAACCCTAACCCTTACCCTAACCCTCACCCTTGACCTAATTTTACCCAAAACCTAAGCCTAACCCTAAGCCTAAACCTAAACCAAACCCTAAACAATCCCCTAACTCTAGGCCTAACCCTAAACACAAGCCCTAACCATAACCGAACACTAAACCTAACCTTAACACTAACCTGAACACAAACCCAAACTCTAGCCCTAACCATAAAAATAACCTTAACCCTAACCTAAACTTCATCCAAACCCTAACCCTAACCTTCAACCTAAACCCAATGCAAACCCTTACCTTAAACCTAACCCTAACCATAACGCTAGACCCTCTCTAACCCTAAATTTAACCCTTACATCAGCTCTGAAACTAAACCTAAACAGTATCCTAATCCTAACCCTAATTCTACCCTTGACCCTAAATAGAACACTAACTCTAATCCTTAACCTGGACATAAAGCTAACTCTTATCCTACACCTAACCCTAACCCTGAACCTAAACCTAACTCTAACTCTAACCCTAATCATAACACTTACCCTAAACCCTCACCTTAGCTGTAAAACTAACCGTAACCCTCACTCTAACTCCTAATAGTATCCTTCAACCCTAACCCTAATGCTAACCCTAGCCCTAAGCAGAACACTAACCTGAAACCCCTAAGCCCTAACGATAACACTAACCCTAACCCAAACCCTAACCCCTAAGACAAAAGCCTAACCCAAACATTAACCCTAACTCTAACTCTAACCCGAAAACTTATTAGAAACCTAACCCCAACACTAACCCTAAACTAAACCTAACCATGACCGGAACCACAATGCCTAACCAGTACCCTCACCCAAACCCTAACCCTAAACTACACCTCTAACCCCTGACACCTCACCAGAACCATAATCCTAAACCTACCCAACTCTAACCCTACATCTAACCCTCACCCCAACCACAATGCCTAACACAAATCGTAACCCTAACTCTTATACCTAACTCTAACCTAAAATCTAACCCTAACCCTAAAACTAATCAAAACCCGGAAACTTAGCTCTAACCCTAAACACAAGCTTAACACTAACTTAAATACAAACCCAACCTTAGCCATAACCCTAACCCTCAACCCATCTTAAATTCACCCTATCCCTAACCTGAAGCAAACCCTAACCTTAACGCTAACCTTAACCTTGGCCCACTTGTGACCCTAAACATAACCCTTAGTATATCTCTGACCCTAACCCTCTTCCTGAACCCAATCCTAATCCTAACACTGACCCTAACACTAACCTAACTTTAACCTAACTTGAAGCCTATCATAAACTTAAACCTAACCCTAACCCCTAACCCTAACTCTAACCGTAACCCTAGCCCTAACCTTAACCCTAATCCTAACACTTACCCAAAACCCTCACCGTAACTGTAATCGTAACTCTAATTCTTACCGTGACCCTAAACTTGACCCTAAGTACAACCCTATCCTAAACCTAACTGAAACACTAACCCCTAACCCTAACTCTAACCCAAATCCTTAGCCTAAACCTAATCGAAACCCTAAACATAACCTTAACCAGTAACCATAACTCAAACCCTAACCCTAAGCCGAACCCTCAACCTTAACCAAAATTTCACGCTAACCATAACCCTAAACCTACCCTAACTTCATTCAAACCCTAACCCTAACCAAAATTAACACTGATACTAAACATAACCCTAAACCTCAACCTAAACCTAACCCTAACCCTGACCTGAACCTGAAACCTAACCGCAACCCTAAACCTCACGCTTAACATAAACTTCACCCTAACACTAACCCTAAAACTAAACATAACACTAAATCTCCCCCAACCCTGACCCTAGCCCGAAACCTAACCGTAAACCTAACCCTAAACTTAACTCTAATCCTGACCCCAAATCTCCCTCTAACCCTATTCCTAACGCTAAAACTTACCCTACACACTCAGCTTAAATGGAAACCCAGCAATAACCCTCACCCTAAAATCAAAACCTAACCCCAAACCTTAACCTAACCCTATCCCTAACCTTCACCTAGTCCTAAGCTTAACATGACTTAACCTTAACGCTTAACCTAACCCTAAATCTAAACCTAACCTTAACCCTAAACTTCATCCTAAACTTAACCCTTACCCTAACCACTAACCCTAACCTTAAGCTCAACTCTCACCCTAAACTTCAACTTCACCCTAAACCTAACCCTAAACCAAAACCTAACCCTAACACTAAACCTACCCCTAACGCTACCCCTAACCTTAACTCAAACACCAAACCTAACCCTTACCCTAACCCTCATCCTTGACCTAATTTTACCCAAAACCTAAGCCTAACCCTAAGCCTAAAACTAAACCAAACCCTAAACAATCCCCTAACTCTAGGCCTAACCCTAAACACAAGCCCTAACCCTAACCGAAACCTAAACCTAACCTTAACACTAACCTGAACACAAACCCAAACTCTAGCCCTAACCATAAAAATAACCTTAACCCTAACCTAAACTTCATCCAAACCCTAACCCTAACCTTCAACCTAAACCCAATCCAAACCCTTACCTTAAACCTAACCCTGACCATAACGCTAGTCCCTCTCTAACCCTAAATTTAACCCTTACAACAGCTCTGAAACTAAACCTAAACAGTATCCTAATCCTAACCCTAATTCTAACCTTGACCCTAAATAGAACACTAACTCTAATCCTTAACCTGGACATAAAGCTATCTCTTATCCGACACGTAACCCTAACCCTGAACCTAAACCTAACTCTAACTCTAACCCTAATCATAACACTTACCCTAAACCCTCACCTTAGCTGTAAAACTAACCGTAACCCTCACTCTAACTCCTAACAGTATCCTTCCACCCTAACCCTAATGCTAACCCTAGCCCTAAGCAGAACACTAACCTGAAACCCCTAAGCCCTAACGATAACACTAACCCTAACCCAAACCCTAACCCCTAAGACAAAAGCCTAACCCAAACATTAACCCTAACTCTAACTCTAACCCGAAAACTAATTAGAAACCTAACCCTAACCCTAACCCTAAACTAAACCTAACCATGACTGGAACCACAATGCCTACCCAGTACCCTCACCCAAACCCTAACCCTAAACTACAGCTCTAACCCCTGACAACTTACCAGAACCATAATCCTAAACCTACCCAACCCTAACCCTAAATCTAACCCTCACCCCAACCACAATGCCTAACACAAATCGTAACCCTAACTCTTATACCTAACTCTAACCTAAAATCTAACCCTAACCCTAAAACTAAACAAAACCCGGAAACTTAGCTCTAACCCTAAACACAACCTTAACACTAACCTAAAAACAAACCCCAACCTTAGCCATAACCCTAACCCTCAACCTATCTTAAACTTCACCCTATCCTTAACCTAAAGCAAACCCTAACCTTAACGCTAACCTTAACCTTGGTCCACTTGTGACCCTAAACATAACCCTTAGTATATCTCTGACCCTAACCCTCGCCCTGAACCCAATCCTAATCCTAACACTGGCTCTAACACTAACCTAACCTTTACCTAACTTTAAGCCTATCATAAAGTTAAACCTAACCCTAACCCCTAACCCTAACTCTAACCGTAACCCTAGCGCTAACCCTAACCCTAATCCTAACACTTACCCAAAACCCTCACCTTAAGTGTAATCGTAACTCTAATTCTTACCGTGACCCTAAACTTGACCCTAAGTACAACCCTATCCTAAACCTAACTGGAACACTAACCCCTAACCCTAACTCTAACCCAAATGCTTAGCCTAAACCTAATCGAAACCCTAAACATAACCTTAACCAGTAACCATAACTCAAACCCTAACCCTAAGCCGAACCCTCACCCTTAACCAAAATTTCACGCTAACCATAACACTAAACCTACCCTAACTTCATTCAAACCCTAACCCTAACCAAAATTAACACTGATACTAAACATAACCCTAAACCTCAACCTAAACCTAACCCTAACCCTGACCTGAACCTGAACCCTAACCGCAACCCTAAACCTCACGCTTAACATAAACTTCACCCTAACACTAACCCTAAAACTAAACATAACACTAAATCTCCCCCAACCCTGACCCTAGCCCGAAACCTAACCGTAAACCTAACCCTAAACTTAACTCTAATCCTGACCCCAAATCTACCTCTAACCCTATTCCTAACGCTAAAACTTACCCTACACACTCAGCTTAAATGGAAACCCAGCAATAACCCTCACCCTAACATCAAAACCTAACCCCAAACCTTAACCTAACCCTATCCCTAACCTTCACCTAGTCCTAAACTTAACATGACTTAACCCTAACGCTTAACCTAACCCTAAATCGAAACCTAACCTTAACCCTAAACTTCATCCTAAACTTAACCCTAACCCTAACCACTAACCCTAACCTTAAGCTCAACTCTCACCCTTAACTTCAACTTCACCCTAAACCTAACCCTAAACCAAAACCTAACCCTAACCCTAAACCTAACTCTATACCTGACCCTAATATTTACCCAAACACCTAAACCTAACCCTAACACTAAACCTACCCCTAACGCTACCCCTAACCTTAACTCAAACACCAAACCCTAACCCTTACCCTAACCCTCATCCTTGACCTAATTTTACCCAAAACCTAAGCCTAACCCTAAGCCTAAAACTAAACCAAACCCTAAACAATCCCCTAACTCTAGGCCTAAGCCTAAACACAAGCCCTAACCCTAACCGAACACTAAACCTAACCTTAACACTAACCTGAACACAAACCCAAACTCTAGCCCTAACCATAAAAATAATCTTAACCTTAACCTAAACTTCATCCAAACCCTAACCCTAACCTTCAACCTAAACCCAACCCAAACCCTTACCTTAAACCTAACCCTAACCATAACGCTAGTCCCTCTCTAACCCTAAATTTAACCCTTACAACAGCTCTGAAACTAAACCTAAACAGTATCCTAATCCTAACCCTAATTCTAACCTTGACCCTAAATAGAACACTAACTCTAATCCTTAACCTGGACATAAAGCTAACTCTTATCCTACACCTAACCCTAACCCTGAACCTAAACCTAACTCTAACTCTAACCCTAATCATAACACTTACCCTAAACCCTCACCTTAGCTGTAAAACTAAAAGGTAACCCTCACTCTAACTCCTAACAGTATCCTTCCACCCTAACCCTAATGCTAACCCTAGCCCTAAGCAGAACACTAACCTGAAACCCCTAAGCCCTAACGATAACACTAACCCTAACCCAAACCCTAACCCCTAAGACAAAAGCCTAACCCAAACATTAACCCTAACTCTAACTCTAACCCGAAAACTAATTAGAAACCTAACCCCAACACTAACCCTAAACTAAACCTAACCATGACCAGAACCACAATGCCTAACCAGTACCCTTACCCAAACTCTAACCCTAAACTACACCTCTAACCCCTGACACCTTACCAGAACCATAATCCTAAACCTACTCAACCCTAACCCTAAATCTAACCCTCACCCCAACCACAATGCCTAACACAAATCGTAACCCTAACTCTTATACCTAACTCTAACCTAAAATCTAACCCTAACCCGAAAACTAATCAAAACCCGGAAACTTAGCTCTAACCCTAAACACAACCTTAACACTAACCTAAAAACAAACCCAACCTTAGCCATAACCCTAACCCTCAACCTATCTTAAACTTCACCCTATCCCTAACCTAAAGCAAACCCTAACCTTAACGCTAACCTTAACCTTGGCCCACTTGTGACCCTAAACATAACCCTTAGTATATCTCTGACCCTAACCCTCGCCCTGAACCCAATCCTAATCCTAACACTGACCCTAACACTAACCTAACCTTAACCTAACTTGAAGCCTATCATAAACTTAAACCTAACCCTAACCCCTAACCCTAACTCTAACCGTAACCCTAGCGCTAACCCTAACCCTAATCCTAACACTTACCCAAAACCCTCACCTTAAGTGTAATCGTAACTCTAATTCTTACCGTGACCCTAAACTTGACCCTAAGTACAACCCTATCCTAAACCTAACTGAAACACTAACCCCTAACCGTAACTCTAACCCAAATGCTTAGCCTAAACCTAATCGAAACCCTAAACATAACCTTAACCAGTAACCATAACTCAAACCCTAACCCTAAGCCGAACCCTCAACCTTAACCAAAATTTCACGCTAACCATAACACTAAACCTACCCTAACTTCATTCAAACCCTAACCCTAACCAAAATTAACACTGATACTAAACATAACCCTAAACCTCAACCTAAACCTAACCCTAACCCTGACCTGAACCTGAACCCTAACTGCAACCCTAAACCTCACGCTTAACATAAACTTCACCCTAACACTAACCCTAAAACTAAACATAACACTAAATCTCCCCCAACCCTGACCCTAGCCCGAAACCTAACCGTAAACCTAACCCGAAACTTAACTCTAATCCTGACCCCAAATCTCCCTCTAACCCTATTCCTAACGCTAAAACTTACCCTACACACTCAGCTTAAATGGAAACCCAGCAATAACCCTCACCCTAACATCAAAACCTAACCCCAAACCTTAACCTAACCCTATCCCTAACCTTCACCTAGTCCTAAACTTAACATGACTTAACCCTAACGCTTAACCTAACCCTAAATCGAAACCTAACCTTAACCCTAAACTTCATCCTAAACTTAACCCTAACCCTAACCACTAACCCTAACCTTAAGCTCAACTCTCACCCTTAACTTCAACTTCACCCTAAACCTAACCCTAAACCAAAACCTAACCCTAACCCTAAACCTAACTCTATACCTGACCCTAATATTTACCCAAACACCTAAACCTAAACCTAACACTAAACCTACCCCTAACGCTACCCCTAACCTTAACTCAAACACCAAACCCTAACCCTTACCCTAACCCTCATCCTTGACCTAATTTTACCCAAAATCTAAGCCTAACCCTAAGCCTAAAACTAAACCAAACCCTAAACAATCCCCTAACTCTAGGCCTAAGCCTAAACACAAGCCCTAACCCTAACCGAACACTAAACCTAACCTTAACACTAACCTGAACACAAACCCAAACTCTAGCCCTAACCATAAAAATAATCTTAACCTTAACCTAAACTTCATCCAAACCCTAACCCTAACCTTCAACCTAAACCCAACCCAAACCCTTACCTTAAACCTAACCCTAACCATAACGCTAGTCCCTCTCTAACCCTAAATTTAACCCTTACAACAGCTCTGAAACTAAACCTAAACAGTATCCTAATCCTAACCCTAATTCTAACCTTGACCCTAAATAGAACACTAACTCTAATCCTTAACCTGGACATAAAGCTAACTCTTATCCTACACCTAACCCTAACCCTGAACCTAAACCTAACTCTAACTCTAACCCTAATCATAACACTTACCCTAAACCCTCACCTTAGCTGTAAAACTAACCGTAACCCTCACTCTAACTCCTAACAGTATCCTTCCACCCTAACCCTAATGCTAACCCTAGCCCTAAGCAGAACACTAACCTGAAACCCCTAAGCCCTAACGATAACACTAACCCTAACCCAAACCCTAACCCCTAAGACAAAAGCCTAACCCAAACATTAACCCTAACTCTAACTCTAACCCGAAAACTAATTAGAAACCTAACCCCAACACTAACCCTAAACTAAACCTAACCATGACCGGAACCACAATGCCTAACCAGTACCCTCACCCAAACTCTAACCCTAAACTACACCTCTAACCCCTGACACCTTACCAGAACCATAATCCTAAACCTACTCAACCCTAACCCTAAATCTAACCCTCACCCCAACCACAATGCCTAACACAAATCGTAACCCTAACTCTTATACCTAACTCTAACCTAAAATCTAACCCTAACCCGAAAACTAATCAAAACCCGGAAACTTAGCTCTAACCCTAAACACAACCTTAACACTAACCTAAAAACAAACCCAACCTTAGCCATAACCCTAACCCTCAACCTATCTTAAACTTCACCCTATCCCTAACCTAAAGCAAACCCTAACCTTAACGCTAACCTTAACCTTGGCCCACTTGTGACCCTAAACATAACCCTTAGTATATCTCTGACCCTAACCCTCGCCCTGAACCCAATCCTAATCCTAACCCTGACCCTAACACTAACCTAACCTTAACCTAACTTGAAGCCTATCATAATCTTAAACCTAACCCTAACCCCTAACCCTAACTCTAACCGTAACCCTAGCGCTAACCCTAACCCTAATCCTAACACTTACCCAAAACCCTCACCTTAAGTGTAATCGTAACTCTAATTCTTACCGTGACCCTAAACTTGACCCTAAGTACAACCCTATCCTAAACCTAACTGAAACACTAACCCCTAACCGTAACTCTAACCCAAATGCTTAGCCTAAACCTAATCGAAACCCTAAACATAACCTTAACCAGTAACCATAACTCAAAACCTAACCCTAAGCCGAACCCTCAACCTTAACCAAAATTTCACGCTAACCATAACACTAAACCTACCCTAACTTCATTCAAACCCTAACCCTAACCAAAATTAACACTGATACTAAACATAACCCTAAACCTCAACCTAAACCTAACCCTAACCCTGACCTGAACCTGAACCCTAACTGCAACCCTAAACCTCACGCTTAACATAAACTTCACCCTAACACTAACCCTAAAACTAAACATAACACTAAATCTCCCCCAACCCTGACCCTAGCCCGAAACCTAACCGTAAACCTAACCCGAAACTTAACTCTAATCCTGACCCCAAATCTCCCTCTAACCCTATTCCTAACGCTAAAACTTACCCTACACACTCAGCTTAAATGGAAACCCAGCAATAACCCTCACCCTAACATCAAAACCTAACCCCAAACCTTAACCTAACCCTATCCCTAACCTTCACCTAGTCCTAAACTTAACATGACTTAACCCTAACGCTTAACCTAACCCTAAATCGAAACCTAACCTTAACCCTAAACTTCATCCTAAACTTAACCCTAACCCTAACCACTAACCCTAACCTTAAGCTCAACTCTCACCCTTAACTTCAACTTCACCCTAAACCTAACCCTAAACCAAAACCTAACCCTAACCCTAAACCTAACTCTATACCTGACCCTAATATTTACCCAAACACCTAAACCTAAACCTAACACTAAACCTACCCCTAACGCTACCCCTAACCTTAACTCAAACACCAAACCCTAACCCTTACCCTAACCCTCATCCTTGACCTAATTTTACCCAAAATCTAAGCCTAACCCTAAACCTAAAACTAAACCAAACCCTAAACAATCCCCTAACTCTAGGCCTAAGCCTAAACACAAGCCCTAACCCTAACCGAACACTAAACCTAACCTTAACACTAACCTGAACACAAACCCAAACTCTAGCCCTAACCATAAAAATAATCTTAACCTTAACCTAAACTTCATCCAAACCCTAACCCTAACCTTCAACCTAAACCCAACCCAAACCCTTACCTTAAACCTAACCCTAACCATAACGCTAGTCCCTCTCTAACCCTAAATTTAACCCTTACAACAGCTCTGAAACTAAACCTAAACAGTATCCTAATCCTAACCCTAATTCTAACCTTGACCCTAAATAGAACACTAACTCTAATCCTTAACCTGGACATAAAGCTAACTCTTATCCTACACCTAACCCTAACCCTGAACCTAAACCTAACTCTAACTCTAACCCTAATCATAACACTTACCCTAAACCCTCACCTTAGCTGTAAAACTAAAAGGTAACCCTCACTCTAACTCCTAACAGTATCCTTCCACCCTAACCCTAATGCTAACCCTAGCCCTAAGCAGAACACTAACCTGAAACCCCTAAGCCCTAACGATAACACTAACCCTAACCCAAACCCTAACCCCTAAGACAAAAGCCTAACCCAAACATTAACCCTAACTCTAACTCTAACCCGAAAACTAATTAGAAACCTAACCCCAACACTAACCCTAAACTAAACCTAACCATGACCGGAACCACAATGCCTAACCAGTACCCTTACCCAAACTCTAACCCTAAACTACACCTCTAACCCCTGACACCTTACCAGAACCATAATCCTAAACCTACTCAACCCTAACCCTAAATCTAACCCTCACCCCAACCACAATGCCTAACACAAATCGTAACCCTAACTCTTATACCTAACTCTAACCTAAAATCTAACCCTAACCCGAAAACTAATCAAAACCCGGAAACTTAGCTCTAACCCTAAACACAACCTTAACACTAACCTAAAAACAAACCCAACCTTAGCCATAACCCTAACCCTCAACCTATCTTAAACTTCACCCTATCCCTAACCTAAAGCAAACCCTAACCTTAACGCTAACCTTAACCTTGGCCCACTTGTGACCCTAAACATAACCCTTAGTATATCTCTGACCCTAACCCTCGCCCTGAACCCAATCCTAATCCTAACACTGACCCTAACACTAACCTAACCTTAACCTAACTTGAAGCCTATCATAATCTTAAACCTAACCCTAACCCCTAACCCTAACTCTAACCGTAACCCTAGCGCTAACCCTAACCCTAATCCTAACACTTACCCAAAACCCTCACCTTAAGTGTAATCGTAACTCTAATTCTTACCGTGACCCTAAACTTGACCCTAAGTACAACCCTATCCTAAACCTAACTGAAACACTAACCCCTAACCGTAACTCTAACCCAAATGCTTAGCCTAAACCTAATCGAAACCCTAAACATAACCTTAACCAGTAACCATAACTCAAACCCTAACCCTAAGCCGAACCCTCAACCTTAACCAAAATTTCACGCTAACCATAACACTAAACCTACCCTAACTTCATTCAAACCCTAACCCTAACCAAAATTAACACTGATACTAAACATAACCCTAAACCTCAACCTAAACCTAACCCTAACCCTGACCTGAACCTGAACCCTAACTGCAACCCTAAACCTCACGCTTAACATAAACTTCACCCTAACACTAACCCTAAAACTAAACATAACACTAAATCTCCCCCAACCCTGACCCTAGCCCGAAACCTAACCGTAAACCTAACCCGAAACTTAACTCTAATCCTGACCCCAAATCTCCCTCTAACCCTATTCCTAACGCTAAAACTTACCCTACACACTCAGCTTAAATGGAAACCCAGCAATAACCCTCACCCTAACATCAAAACCTAACCCCAAACCTTAACCTAACCCTATCCCTAACCTTCACCTAGTCCTAAACTTAACATGACTTAACCCTAACGCTTAACCTAACCCTAAATCGAAACCTAACCTTAACCCTAAACTTCATCCTAAACTTAACCCTAACCCTAACCACTAACCCTAACCTTAAGCTCAACTCTCACCCTTAACTTCAACTTCACCCTAAACCTAACCCTAAACCAAAACCTAACCCTAACCCTAAACCTAACTCTATACCTGACCCTAATATTTACCCAAACACCTAAACCTAAACCTAACACTAAACCTACCCCTAACGCTACCCCTAACCTTAACTCAAACACCAAACCCTAACCCTTACCCTAACCCTCATCCTTGACCTAATTTTACCCAAAATCTAAGCCTAACCCTAAGCCTAAAACTAAACCAAACCCTAAACAATCCCCTAACTCTAGGCCTAACCCTAAACACAAGCCCTAACCCTAACCGAACACTAAACCTAACCTTAACACTAACCTGAACACAAACCCAAACTCTAGCCCTAACCATAAAAATAATCTTAACCTTAACCTAAACTTCATCCAAACCCTAACCCTAACCTTCAACCTAAACCCAACCCAAACCCTTACCTTAAACCTAACCCTAACCATAACGCTAGTCCCTCTCTAACCCTAAATTTAACCCTTACAACAGCTCTGAAACTAAACCTAAACAGTATCCTAATCCTAACCCTAATTCTAACCTTGACCCTAAATAGAACACTAACTCTAATCCTTAACCTGGACATAAAGCTAACTCTTATCCTACACCTAACCCTAACCCTGAACCTAAACCTAACTCTAACTCTAACCCTAATCATAACACTTACCCTAAACCCTCACCTTAGCTGTAAAACTAACCGTAACCCTCACTCTAACTCCTAACAGTATCCTTCCACCCTAACCCTAATGCTAACCCTAGCCCTAAGCAGAACACTAACCTGAAACCCCTAAGCCCTAACGATAACACTAACCCTAACCCAAACCCTAACCCCTAAGACAAAAGCCTAACCCAAACATTAACCCTAACTCTAACTCTAACCCGAAAACTAATTAGAAACCTAACCCCAACACTAACCCTAAACTAAACCTAACCATGACCGGAACCACAATGCCTAACCAGTACCCTCACCCAAACTCTAACCCTAAACTACACCTCTAACCCCTGACACCTTACCAGAACCATAATCCTAAACCTACTCAACCCTAACCCTAAATCTAACCCTCACCCCAACCACAATGCCTAACACAAATCGTAACCCTAACTCTTATACCTAACTCTAACCTAAAATCTAACCCTAACCCGAAAACTAATCAAAACCCGGAAACTTAGCTCTAACCCTGAACACAACCTTAACACTAACCTAAAAACAAACCCAACCTTAGCCATAACCCTAACCCTCAACCTATCTTAAACTTCACCCTATCCCTAACCTAAAGCAAACCCTAACCTTAACGCTAACCTTAACCTTGGCCCACTTGTGACCCTAAACATAACCCTTAGTATATCTCTGACCCTAACCCTCGCCCTGAACCCAATCCTAATCCTAACCCTGACCCTAACACTAACCTAACCTTAACCTAACTTGAAGCCTATCATAATCTTAAACCTAACCCTAACCCCTAACCCTAACTCTAACCGTAACCCTAGCGCTAACCCTAACCCTAATCCTAACACTTACCCAAAACCCTCACCTTAAGTGTAATCGTAACTCTAATTCTTACCGTGACCCTAAACTTGACCCTAAGTACAACCCTATCCTAAACCTAACTGAAACACTAACCCCTAACCGTAACTCTAACCCAAATGCTTAGCCTAAACCTAATCGAAACCCTAAACATAACCTTAACCAGTAACCATAACTCAAAACCTAACCCTAAGCCGAACCCTCAACCTTAACCAAAATTTCACGCTAACCATAACACTAAACCTACCCTAACTTCATTCAAACCCTAACCCTAACCAAAATTAACACTGATACTAAACATAACCCTAAACCTCAACCTAAACCTAACCCTAACCCTGACCTGAACCTGAACCCTAACTGCAACCCTAAACCTCACGCTTAACATAAACTTCACCCTAACACTAACCCTAAAACTAAACATAACACTAAATCTCCCCCAACCCTGACCCTAGCCCGAAACCTAACCGTAAACCTAACCCGAAACTTAACTCTAATCCTGACCCCAAATCTCCCTCTAACCCTATTCCTAACGCTAAAACTTACCCTACACACTCAGCTTAAATGGAAACCCAGCAATAACCCTCACCCTAACATCAAAACCTAACCCCAAACCTTAACCTAACCCTATCCCTAACCTTCACCTAGTCCTAAACTTAACATGACTTAACCCTAACGCTTAACCTAACCCTAAATCGAAACCTAACCTTAACCCTAAACTTCATCCTAAACTTAACCCTAACCCTAACCACTAACCCTAACCTTAAGCTCAACTCTCACCCTTAACTTCAACTTCACCCTAAACCTAACCCTAAACCAAAACCTAACCCTAACCCTAAACCTAACTCTATACCTGACCCTAATATTTACCCAAACACCTAAACTTAAACCTAACACTAAACCTACCCCTAACGCTACCCCTAACCTTAACTCAAACACCAAACCCTAACCCTTACCCTAACCCTCATCCTTGACCTAATTTTACCCAAAATCTAAGCCTAACCCTAAACCTAAAACTAAACCAAACCCTAAACAATCCCCTAACTCTAGGCCTAAGCCTAAACACAAGCCCTAACCCTAACCGAACACTAAACCTAACCTTAACACTAACCTGAACACAAACCCAAACTCTAGCCCTAACCATAAAAATAATCTTAACCTTAACCTAAACTTCATCCAAACCCTAACCCTAACCTTCAACCTAAACCCAACCCAAACCCTTACCTTAAACCTAACCCTAACCATAACGCTAGTCCCTCTCTAACCCTAAATTTAACCCTTACAACAGCTCTGAAACTAAACCTAAACAGTATCCTAATCCTAACCCTAATTCTAACCTTGACCCTAAATAGAACACTAACTCTAATCCTTAACCTGGACATAAAGCTAACTCTTATCCTACACCTAACCCTAACCCTGAACCTAAACCTAACTCTAACTCTAACCCTAATCATAACACTTTCCCTAAACCCTCACCTTAGCTGTAAAACTAAAAGGTAACCCTCACTCTAACTCCTAACAGTATCCTTCCACCCTAACCCTAATGCTAACCCTAGCCCTAAGCAGAACACTAACCTGAAACCCCTAAGCCCTAACGATAACACTAACCCTAACCCAAACCCTAACCCCTAAGACAAAAGCCTAACCCAAACATTAACCCTAACTCTAACTCTAACCCGAAAACTAATTAGAAACCTAACCCCAACACTAACCCTAAACTAAACCTAACCATGACCGGAACCACAATGCCTAACCAGTACCCTCACCCAAACTCTAACCCTAAACTACACCTCTAACCCCTGACACCTTACCAGAACCATAATCCTAAACCTACTCAACCCTAACCCTAAATCTAACCCTCACCCCAACCACAATGCCTAACACAAATCGTAACCCTAACTCTTATACCTAACTCTAACCTAAAATCTAACCCTAACCCTAAAACTAATCAAAACCCGGAAACTTAGCTCTAACCCTGAACACAACCTTAACACTAACCTAAAAACAAACCCAACCTTAGCCATAACCCTAACCCTCAACCTATCTTAAACTTCACCCTATCCCTAACCTAAAGCAAACCCTAACCTTAACGCTAACCTTAACCTTGGCCCACTTGTGACCCTAAACATAACCCTTAGTATATCTCTGACCCTAACCCTCGCCCTGAACCCAATCCTAATCCTAACCCTGACCCTAACACTAACCTAACCTTAACCTAACTTGAAGCCTATCATAATCTTAAACCTAACCCTAACCCCTAACCCTAACTCTAACCGTAACCCTAGCGCTAACCCTAACCCTAATCCTAACACTTACCCAAAACCCTCACCTTAAGTGTAATCGTAACTCTAATTCTTACCGTGACCCTAAACTTGACCCTAAGTACAACCCTATCCTAAACCTAACTGAAACACTAACCCCTAACCGTAACTCTAACCCAAATGCTTAGCCTAAACCTAATCGAAACCCTAAACATAACCTTAACCAGTAACCATAACTCAAAACCTAACCCTAAGCCGAACCCTCAACCTTAACCAAAATTTCACGCTAACCATAACACTAAACCTACCCTAACTTCATTCAAACCCTAACCCTAACCAAAATTAACACTGATACTAAACATAACCCTAAACCTCAACCTAAACCTAACCCTAACCCTGACCTGAACCTGAACCCTAACTGCAACCCTAAACCTCACGCTTAACATAAACTTCACCCTAACACTAACCCTAAAACTAAACATAACACTAAATCTCCCCCAACCCTGACCCTAGCCCGAAACCTAACCGTAAACCTAACCCGAAACTTAACTCTAATCCTGACCCCAAATCTCCCTCTAACCCTATTCCTAACGCTAAAACTTACCCTACACACTCAGCTTAAATGGAAACCCAGCAATAACCCTCACCCTAACATCAAAACCTAACCCCAAACCTTAACCTAACCCTATCCCTAACCTTCACCTAGTCCTAAACTTAACATGACTTAACCCTAACGCTTAACCTAACCCTAAATCGAAACCTAACCTTAACCCTAAACTTCATCCTAAACTTAACCCTAACCCTAACCACTAACCCTAACCTTAAGCTCAACTCTCACCCTTAACTTCAACTTCACCCTAAACCTAACCCTAAACCAAAACCTAACCCTAACCCTAAACCTAACTCTATACCTGACCCTAATATTTACCCAAACACCTAAACTTAAACCTAACACTAAACCTACCCCTAACGCTACCCCTAACCTTAACTCAAACACCAAACCCTAACCCTTACCCTAACCCTCATCCTTGACCTAATTTTACCCAAAATCTAAGCCTAACCCTAAACCTAAAACTAAACCAAACCCTAAACAATCCCCTAACTCTAGGCCTAAGCCTAAACACAAGCCCTAACCCTAACCGAACACTAAACCTAACCTTAACACTAACCTGAACACAAACCCAAACTCTAGCCCTAACCATAAAAATAATCTTAACCTTAACCTAAACTTCATCCAAACCCTAACCCTAACCTTCAACCTAAACCCAACCCAAACCCTTACCTTAAACCTAACCCTAACCATAACGCTAGTCCCTCTCTAACCCTAAATTTAACCCTTACAACAGCTCTGAAACTAAACCTAAACAGTATCCTAATCCTAACCCTAATTCTAACCTTGACCCTAAATAGAACACTAACTCTAATCCTTAACCTGGACATAAAGCTAACTCTTATCCTACACCTAACCCTAACCCTGAACCTAAACCTAACTCTAACTCTAACCCTAATCATAACACTTTCCCTAAACCCTCACCTTAGCTGTAAAACTAAAAGGTAACCCTCACTCTAACTCCTAACAGTATCCTTCCACCCTAACCCTAATGCTAACCCTAGCCCTAAGCAGAACACTAACCTGAAACCCCTAAGCCCTAACGATAACACTAACCCTAACCCAAACCCTAACCCCTAAGACAAAAGCCTAACCCAAACATTAACCCTAACTCTAACTCTAACCCGAAAACTAATTAGAAACCTAACCCCAACACTAACCCTAAACTAAACCTAACCATGACCGGAACCACAATGCCTAACCAGTACCCTCACCCAAACTCTAACCCTAAACTACACCTCTAACCCCTGACACCTTACCAGAACCATAATCCTAAACCTACTCAACCCTAACCCTAAATCTAACCCTCACCCCAACCACAATGCCTAACACAAATCGTAACCCTAACTCTTATACCTAACTCTAACCTAAAATCTAACCCTAACCCTAAAACTAATCAAAACCCGGAAACTTAGCTCTAACCCTGAACACAACCTTAACACTAACCTAAAAACAAACCCAACCTTAGCCATAACCCTAACCCTCAACCTATCTTAAACTTCACCCTATCCCTAACCTAAAGCAAACCCTAACCTTAACGCTAACCTTAACCTTGGCCCACTTGTGACCCTAAACATAACCCTTAGTATATCTCTGACCCTAACCCTCGCCCTGAACCCAATCCTAATCCTAACCCTGACCCTAACACTAACCTAACCTTAACCTAACTTGAAGCCTATCATAAACTTAAACCTTACCCTAACCCCTAACCCTAACTCTAACCGTAACCCTAGCGCTAACCCTAACCCTAATCCTAACACTTACCCAAAACCCTCACCGTAACTGTAATCCTAACTCTAATTCTTACCGTGACCCTAAACTTGACCCTAAGTACAACCCTATTCTAAAATTAACTGAAACACTAACCCCTAACCCTAATTCTAACCCAAATGCTTAGCCTAAACCTAATCGAAACCCTAAACATAACCTTAACCAGTAACCATAACTCAAACCCTAACCCTAAGCCGAACCCTCACCCTTCACCAAAATTTCACGCTAACCATAACCCTAAACCTACCCTAACTTCATTCAAACCCTAACCCTAACCAAAATTAACACTGATACTAAACATAACCCTAAACCTCAACCTAAACCTAACCCTAACCCTGACCTGAACCTGAACCCTAACCGCAACCCTAAACCTCACGCTTAACATAAACTTCACCCTAACACTAACCCTAAAACTAAACATAACACTAAATCTCCCCCAAACCTGACCCTAGCCCTAAACCTAACCATAAACCTAACCCGAAACTTACCTCTAACCCTGACCCCAAATCTAACTCTAACCCTATTCCTAACGCTAAAACTTACCCTACACACTCAGCTTAAAAGGAAACCCAGCAATAACCCTCACCCTAAAATCAAAACCTAACCCCAAACTTAACCTAACCCTATCCCTAACCTTCACCTAGTCCTAAACTTAACATGACTTAACCCTAATGATTAACCTAACCCTAAATCGAAACCTAACCTTAACCCTAAACTTCATCCTAAACTTAACCCTAACCCTAACCACTAACCCTAACCTTAAGCTCAACTCTCACCCTTAACTTCAACTTCACCCTAAACCTAACCCTAAACCAAAACCTAACCCTAACCCTAAACCTAACCCTATACCTGACCCTAATATTTACCCAAACAACTAAACCTAAACCTAACACTAAACCTACCCCTAACGCTACCCCTAACCTTAACTCAAACACCAAACCCTAACCCTTACCCTAACCCTCATCCTTGACCTAATTTTACCCAAAACCTAAGCCTAACCCTAAGCCTAAAACTAAACCAAACCCTAAACAATCCCCTAACTCTAGGCCTAACCCTAAACACAAGCCCTAACCCTAACCGAACACTAAACCTAACCTTAACACTAACCTGAACACAAACCCAAACTCTAGCCCTAACCATAAAAATAATCTTAACCTTAACCTAAACTTCATCCAAACCCTAACCCTAACCTTCAACCTAAACCCAACCCAAACCCTTACCTTAAACCTAACCCTAACCATAACGCTAGTCCCTCTCTAACCCTAAATTTAACCCTTACAACAGCTCTGAAACTAAACCTAAACAGTATCCTAATCCTAACCCTAATTCTAACCTTGACCCTAAATAGAACACTAACTCTAATCCTTAACCTGGACATAAAGCTAACTCTTATCCTACACCTAACCCTAACCCTGAACCTAAACCTAACTCTAACTCTAACCCTAATCATAACACTTACCCTAAACCCTCACCTTAGCTGTAAAACTAACCGTAACCCTCACTCTAACTCCTAACAGTATCCTTCCACCCTAACCCTAATGCTAACCCTAGCCCTAAGCAGAACACTAACCTGAAACCCCTAAGCCCTAACGATAACACTAACCCTAACCCAAACCCTAACCCCTAAGACAAAAGCCTAACCCAAACATTAACCCTAACTCTAACTCTAACCCGAAAACTAATTAGAAACCTAACCCCAACACTAACCCTAAACTAAACCTAACCATGACCGGAACCACAATGCCTAACCAGTACCCTCACCCACACTCTAACCCTAAACTACACCTCTAACCCCTGACACCTTACCAGAACCATAATCCTAAACCTACTCAACCCTAACCCTAAATCTAACCCTCACCCCAACCACAATGCCTAACACAAATCGTAACCCTAACTCTTATACCTAACTCTAACCTAAAATCTAACCCTAACCCGAAAACTAATCAAAACCCGGAAACTTAGCTCTAACCCTAAACACAACCTTAACACTAACCTAAAAACAAACCCAACCTTAGCCATAACCCTAACCCTCAACCTATCTTAAACTTCACCCTATCCCTAACCTAAAGCAAACCCTAACCTTAACGCTAACCTTAACCTTGGCCCACTTGTGACCCTAAACATAACCCTTAGTATATCTCTGACCCTAACCCTCGCCCTGAACCCAATCCTAATCCTAACCCTGACCCTAACACTAACCTAACCTTAACCTAACTTGAAGCCTATCATAATCTTAAACCTAACCCTAACCCCTAACCCTAACTCTAACCGTAACCCTAGCGCTAACCCTAACCCTAATCCTAACACTTACCCAAAACCCTCACCTTAAGTGTAATCGTAACTCTAATTCTTACCGTGACCCTAAACTTGACCCTAAGTACAACCCTATCCTAAACCTAACTGAAACACTAACCCCTAACCGTAACTCTAACCCAAATGCTTAGCCTAAACCTAATCGAAACCCTAAACATAACCTTAACCAGTAACCATAACTCAAAACCTAACCCTAAGCCGAACCCTCAACCTTAACCAAAATTTCACGCTAACCATAACACTAAACCTACCCTAACTTCATTCAAACCCTAACCCTAACCAAAATTAACACTGATACTAAACATAACCCTAAACCTCAACCTAAACCTAACCCTAACCCTGACCTGAACCTGAACCCTAACTGCAACCCTAAACCTCACGCTTAACATAAACTTCACCCTAACACTAACCCTAAAACTAAACATAACACTAAATCTCCCCCAACCCTGACCCTAGCCCGAAACCTAACCGTAAACCTAACCCGAAACTTAACTCTAATCCTGACCCCAAATCTCCCTCTAACCCTATTCCTAACGCTAAAACTTACCCTACACACTCAGCTTAAATGGAAACCCAGCAATAACCCTCACCCTAACATCAAAACCTAACCCCAAACCTTAACCTAACCCTATCCCTAACCTTCACCTAGTCCTAAACTTAACATGACTTAACCCTAACGCTTAACCTAACCCTAAATCGAAACCTAACCTTAACCCTAAACTTCATCCTAAACTTAACCCTAACCCTAACCACTAACCCTAACCTTAAGCTCAACTCTCACCCTTAACTTCAACTTCACCCTAAACCTAACCCTAAACCAAAACCTAACCCTAACCCTAAACCTAACTCTATACCTGACCCTAATATTTACCCAAACACCTAAACCTAAACCTAACACTAAACCTACCCCTAACGCTACCCCTAACCTTAACTCAAACACCAAACCCTAACCCTTACCCTAACCCTCATCCTTGACCTAATTTTACCCAAAATCTAAGCCTAACCCTAAACCTAAAACTAAACCAAACCCTAAACAATCCCCTAACTCTAGGCCTAAGCCTAAACACAAGCCCTAACCCTAACCGAACACTAAACCTAACCTTAACACTAACCTGAACACAAACCCAAACTCTAGCCCTAACCATAAAAATAATCTTAACCTTAACCTAAACTTCATCCAAACCCTAACCCTAACCTTCAACCTAAACCCAACCCAAACCCTTACCTTAAACCTAACCCTAACCATAACGCTAGTCCCTCTCTAACCCTAAATTTAACCCTTACAACAGCTCTGAAACTAAACCTAAACAGTATCCTAATCCTAACCCTAATTCTAACCTTGACCCTAAATAGAACACTAACTCTAATCCTTAACCTGGACATAAAGCTAACTCTTATCCTACACCTAACCCTAACCCTGAACCTAAACCTAACTCTAACTCTAACCCTAATCATAACACTTACCCTAAACCCTCACCTTAGCTGTAAAACTAAAAGGTAACCCTCACTCTAACTCCTAACAGTATCCTTCCACCCTAACCCTAATGCTAACCCTAGCCCTAAGCAGAACACTAACCTGAAACCCCTAAGCCCTAACGATAACACTAACCCTAACCCAAACCCTAACCCCTAAGACAAAAGCCTAACCCAAACATTAACCCTAACTCTAACTCTAACCCGAAAACTAATTAGAAACCTAACCCCAACACTAACCCTAAACTAAACCTAACCATGACCGGAACCACAATGCCTAACCAGTACCCTCACCCAAACTCTAACCCTAAACTACACCTCTAACCCCTGACACCTTACCAGAACCATAATCCTAAACCTACTCAACCCTAACCCTAAATCTAACCCTCACCCCAACCACAATGCCTAACACAAATCGTAACCCTAACTCTTATACCTAACTCTAACCTAAAATCTAACCCTAACCCGAAAACTAATCAAAACCCGGAAACTTAGCTCTAACCCTAAACACAACCTTAACACTAACCTAAAAACAAACCCAACCTTAGCCATAACCCTAACCCTCAACCTATCTTAAACTTCACCCTATCCCTAACCTAAAGCAAACCCTAACCTTAACGCTAACCTTAACCTTGGCCCACTTGTGACCCTAAACATAACCCTTAGTATATCTCTGACCCTAACCCTCGCCCTGAACCCAATCCTAATCCTAACCCTGACCCTAACACTAACCTAACCTTAACCTAACTTGAAGCCTATCATAATCTTAAACCTAACCCTAACCCCTAACCCTAACTCTAACCGTAACCCTAGCGCTAACCCTAACCCTAATCCTAACACTTACCCAAAACCCTCACCTTAAGTGTAATCGTAACTCTAATTCTTACCGTGACCCTAAACTTGACCCTAAGTACAACCCTATCCTAAACCTAACTGAAACACTAACCCCTAACCGTAACTCTAACCCAAATGCTTAGCCTAAACCTAATCGAAACCCTAAACATAACCTTAACCAGTAACCATAACTCAAAACCTAACCCTAAGCCGAACCCTCAACCTTAACCAAAATTTCACGCTAACCATAACACTAAACCTACCCTAACTTCATTCAAACCCTAACCCTAACCAAAATTAACACTGATACTAAACATAACCCTAAACCTCAACCTAAACCTAACCCTAACCCTGACCTGAACCTGAACCCTAACTGCAACCCTAAACCTCACGCTTAACATAAACTTCACCCTAACACTAACCCTAAAACTAAACATAACACTAAATCTCCCCCAACCCTGACCCTAGCCCGAAACCTAACCGTAAACCTAACCCGAAACTTAACTCTAATCCTGACCCCAAATCTCCCTCTAACCCTATTCCTAACGCTAAAACTTACCCTACACACTCAGCTTAAATGGAAACCCAGCAATAACCCTCACCCTAACATCAAAACCTAACCCCAAACCTTAACCTAACCCTATCCCTAACCTTCACCTAGTCCTAAACTTAACATGACTTAACCCTAACGCTTAACCTAACCCTAAATCGAAACCTAACCTTAACCCTAAACTTCATCCTAAACTTAACCCTAACCCTAACCACTAACCCTAACCTTAAGCTCAACTCTCACCCTTAACTTCAACTTCACCCTAAACCTAACCCTAAACCAAAACCTAACCCTAACCCTAAACCTAACTCTATACCTGACCCTAATATTTACCCAAACACCTAAACTTAAACCTAACACTAAACCTACCCCTAACGCTACCCCTAACCTTAACTCAAACACCAAACCCTAACCCTTACCCTAACCCTCATCCTTGACCTAATTTTACCCAAAATCTAAGCCTAACCCTAAACCTAAAACTAAACCAAACCCTAAACAATCCCCTAACTCTAGGCCTAAGCCTAAACACAAGCCCTAACCCTAACCGAACACTAAACCTAACCTTAACACTAACCTGAACACAAACCCAAACTCTAGCCCTAACCATAAAAATAATCTTAACCTTAACCTAAACTTCATCCAAACCCTAACCCTAACCTTCAACCTAAACCCAACCCAAACCCTTACCTTAAACCTAACCCTAACCATAACGCTAGTCCCTCTCTAACCCTAAATTTAACCCTTACAACAGCTCTGAAACTAAACCTAAACAGTATCCTAATCCTAACCCTAATTCTAACCTTGACCCTAAATAGAACACTAACTCTAATCCTTAACCTGGACATAAAGCTAACTCTTATCCTACACCTAACCCTAACCCTGAACCTAAACCTAACTCTAACTCTAACCCTAATCATAACACTTTCCCTAAACCCTCACCTTAGCTGTAAAACTAAAAGGTAACCCTCACTCTAACTCCTAACAGTATCCTTCCACCCTAACCCTAATGCTAACCCTAGCCCTAAGCAGAACACTAACCTGAAACCCCTAAGCCCTAACGATAACACTAACCCTAACCCAAACCCTAACCCCTAAGACAAAAGCCTAACCCAAACATTAACCCTAACTCTAACTCTAACCCGAAAACTAATTAGAAACCTAACCCCAACACTAACCCTAAACTAAACCTAACCATGACCGGAACCACAATGCCTAACCAGTACCCTCACCCAAACTCTAACCCTAAACTACACCTCTAACCCCTGACACCTTACCAGAACCATAATCCTAAACCTACTCAACCCTAACCCTAAATCTAACCCTCACCCCAACCACAATGCCTAACACAAATCGTAACCCTAACTCTTATACCTAACTCTAACCTAAAATCTAACCCTAACCCTAAAACTAATCAAAACCCGGAAACTTAGCTCTAACCCGAAACACAACCTTAACACTAACCTAAAAACAAACCCAACCTTAGCCATAACCCTAACCCTCAACCTATCTTAAACTTCACCCTATCCCTAACCTAAAGCAAACCCTAACCTTAACGCTAACCTTAACCTTGGCCCACTTGTGACCCTAAACATAACCCTTAGTATATCTCTGACCCTAACCCTCGCCCTGAACCCAATCCTAATCCAAACACTGAACCTAACACTAACCTAACCTTAACCTAACTTGAAGCCTATCATAAACTTAAACCTTACCCTAACCCCTAACCCTAACTCTAACCGTAACCCTAGCGCTAACCCTAACCCTAATCCTAACACTTACCCAAAACCCTCACCGTAACTGTAATCCTAACTCTAATTCTTACCGTGACCCTAAACTTGACCCTAAGTACAACCCTATTCTAAAATTAACTGAAACACTAACCCCTAACCCTAATTCTAACCCAAATGCTTAGCCTAAACCTAATCGAAACCCTAAACATAACCTTAACCAGTAACCATAACTCAAACCCTAACCCTAAGCCGAACCCTCACCCTTCACCAAAATTTCACGCTAACCATAACCCTAAACCTACCCTAACTTCATTCAAACCCTAACCCTAACCAAAATTAACACTGATACTAAACATAACCCTAAACCTCAACCTAAACCTAACCCTAACCCTGACCTGAACCTGAACCCTAACCGCAACCCTAAACCTCACGCTTAACATAAACTTCACCCTAACACTAACCCTAAAACTAAACATAACACTAAATCTCCCCCAAACCTGACCCTAGCCCTAAACCTAACCATAAACCTAACCCGAAACTTACCTCTAACCCTGACCCCAAATCTAACTCTAACCCTATTCCTAACGCTAAAACTTACCCTACACACTCAGCTTAAAAGGAAACCCAGCAATAACCCTCACCCTAAAATCAAAACCTAACCCCAAACTTAACCTAACCCTATCCCTAACCTTCACCTAGTCCTAAACTTAACATGACTTAACCCTAATGATTAACCTAACCCTAAATCGAAACCTAACCTTAACCCTAAACTTCATCCTAAACTTAACCCTAACCCTAACCACTAACCCTAACCTTAAGCTCAACTCTCACCCTTAACTTCAACTTCACCCTAAACCTAACCCTAAACCAAAACCTAACCCTAACCCTAAACCTAACCCTATACCTGACCCTAATATTTACCCAAACAACTAAACCTAAACCTAACACTAAACCTACCCCTAACGCTACCCCTAACCTTAACTCAAACACCAAACCCTAACCCTTACCCTAACCCTCATCCTTGACCTAATTTTACCCAAAACCTAAGCCTAACCCTAAGCCTAAAACTAAACCAAACCCTAAACAATCCCCTAACTCTAGGCCTAACCCTAAACACAAGCCCTAACCCTAACCGAACACTAAACCTAACCTTAACACTAACCTGAACACAAACCCAAACTCTAGCCCTAACCATAAAAATAATCTTAACCTTAACCTAAACTTCATCCAAACCCTAACCCTAACCTTCAACCTAAACCCAACCCAAACCCTTACCTTAAACCTAACCCTAACCATAACGCTAGTCCCTCTCTAACCCTAAATTTAACCCTTACAACAGCTCTGAAACTAAACCTAAACAGTATCCTAATCCTAACCCTAATTCTAACCTTGACCCTAAATAGAACACTAACTCTAATCCTTAACCTGGACATAAAGCTAACTCTTATCCTACACCTAACCCTAACCCTGAACCTAAACCTAACTCTAACTCTAACCCTAATCATAACACTTACCCTAAACCCTCACCTTAGCTGTAAAACTAACCGTAACCCTCACTCTAACTCCTAACAGTATCCTTCCACCCTAACCCTAATGCTAACCCTAGCCCTAAGCAGAACACTAACCTGAAACCCCTAAGCCCTAACGATAACACTAACCCTAACCCAAACCCTAACCCCTAAGACAAAAGCCTAACCCAAACATTAACCCTAACTCTAACTCTAACCCGAAAACTAATTAGAAACCTAACCCCAACACTAACCCTAAACTAAACCTAACCATGACCGGAACCACAATGCCTAACCAGTACCCTCACCCAAACTCTAACCCTAAACTACACCTCTAACCCCTGACACCTTACCAGAACCATAATCCTAAACCTACTCAACCCTAACCCTAAATCTAACCCTCACCCCAACCACAATGCCTAACACAAATCGTAACCCTAACTCTTATACCTAACTCTAACCTAAAATCTAACCCTAACCCTAAAACTAATCAAAACCCGGAAACTTAGCTCTAACCCTGAACACAACCTTAACACTAACCTAAAAACAAACCCAACCTTAGCCATAACCCTAACCCTCAACCTATCTTAAACTTCACCCTATCCCTAACCTAAAGCAAACCCTAACCTTAACGCTAACCTTAACCTTGGCCCACTTGTGACCCTAAACATAACCCTTAGTATATCTCTGACCCTAACCCTCGCCCTGAACCCAATCCTAATCCTAACCCTGACCCTAACACTAACCTAACCTTAACCTAACTTGAAGCCTATCATAATCTTAAACCTAACCCTAACCCCTAACCCTAACTCTAACCGTAACCCTAGCGCTAACCCTAACCCTAATCCTAACACTTACCCAAAACCCTCACCTTAAGTGTAATCGTAACTCTAATTCTTACCGTGACCCTAAACTTGACCCTAAGTACAACCTTATCCTAAACCTAACTGCAACACTAACCCCTAACCGTAACTCTAACCCAAATGCTTAGCCTAAACCTAATCGAAACCCTAAACATAACCTTAACCAGTAACCATAACTCAAACCCTAACCCTAAGCCGAACCCTCAACCTTAAGCAAAATTTCACGCTAACCATAACCCTAAACCTACCCTAACTTCATTCAAACCCTAACCCTAACCAAAATTAACACTGATACTAAACATAACCCTAAACCTCAACCTAAACCTAACCCTAACCCTGACCTGAACCTGAAACCTAACCGCAACCCTAAACTTCGCGCTTAACATAAACTTCACCCTAACACTAACCCTAAAACTAAACATAACACTAAATCTCCCCCAACCCTGACCCTAGCCCGAAACCTAACCGTAAACCTAACCCTAAACTTAACTCTAATCCTGACCCCAAATCTCCCTCTAACCCTATTCCTAACGCTAAAACTTACCCTACACACTCAGCTTAAATGGAAACCCAGCAATAACCCTCACCCTAACATCAAAACCTAACCCCAAACCTTAACCTAACCCTATCCCTAACCTTCACCTAGTCCTAAACTTAACATGACTTAACCCTAACGCTTAACCTAACCCTAAATCGAAACCTAACCTTAACCCTAAACTTCATCCTAAACTTAACCCTAACCCTAACCACTAACCCTAACCTTAAGCTCAACTCTCACCCTTAACTTCAACTTCACCCTAAACCTAACCCTAAACCAAAACCTAACCCTAACCCTAAACCTAACCCTATACCTGACCCTAATATTTACCCAAACACCTAAACCTAAACCTAACACTAAACCTACCCCTAACGCTACCCCTAACCTTAACTCAAACACCAAACCCTAACCCTTACCCTAACCCTCATCCTTGACCTAATTTTACCCAAAACCTAAGCCTAACCCTAAGCCTAAAACTAAACCAAACCCTAAACAATCCCCTAACTCTAGGCCTAACCCTAAACACAAGCCCTAACCCTAACCGAACACTAAACCTAACCTTAACACTAACCTGAACACAAACCCAAACTCTAGCCCTAACCATAAAAATAATCTTAACCTTAACCTAAACTTCATCCAAACCCTAACCCTAACCTTCAACCTAAACCCAACCCAAACCCTTACCTTAAACCTAACCCTAACCATAACGCTAGTCCCTCTCTAACCCTAAATTTAACCCTTACAACAGCTCTGAAACTAAACCTAAACAGTATCCTAATCCTAACCCTAATTCTAACCTTGACCCTAAATAGAACACTAACTCTAATCCTTAACCTGGACATAAAGCTAACTCTTATCCTACACCTAACCCTAACCCTGAACCTAAACCTAACTCTAACTCTAACCCTAATCATAACACTTACCCTAAACCCTCACCTTAGCTGTAAAACTAACCGTAACCCTCACTCTAACTCCTAACAGTATCCTTCCACCCTAACCCTAATGCTAACCCTAGCCCTAAGCAGAACACTAACCTGAAACCCCTAAGCCCTAACGATAACACTAACCCTAACCCAAACCCTAACCCCTAAGACAAAAGCCTAACCCAAACATTAACCCTAACTCTAACTCTAACCCGAAAACTAATTAGAAACCTAACCCCAACACTAACCCTAAACTAAACCTAACCATGACCGGAACCACAATGCCTAACCAGTACCCTCACCCAAACTCTAACCCTAAACTACACCTCTAACCCCTGACACCTTACCAGAACCATAATCCTAAACCTACTCAACCCTAACCCTAAATCTAACCCTCACCCCAACCACAATGCCTAACACAAATCGTAACCCTAACTCTTATACCTAACTCTAACCTAAAATCTAACCCTAACCCTAAAACTAATCAAAACCCGGAAACTTAGCTCTAACCCTGAACACAACCTTAACACTAACCTAAAAACAAACCCAACCTTAGCCATAACCCTAACCCTCAACCTATCTTAAACTTCACCCTATCCCTAACCTAAAGCAAACCCTAACCTTAACGCTAACCTTAACCTTGGCCCACTTGTGACCCTAAACATAACCCTTAGTATATCTCTGACCCTAACCCTCGCCCTGAACCCAATCCTAATCCTAACCCTGACCCTAACACTAACCTAACCTTAACCTAACTTGAAGCCTATCATAATCTTAAACCTAACCCTAACCCCTAACCCTAACTCTAACCGTAACCCTAGCGCTAACCCTAACCCTAATCCTAACACTTACCCAAAACCCTCACCTTAAGTGTAATCGTAACTCTAATTCTTACCGTGACCCTAAACTTGACCCTAAGTTCAACCTTATCCTAAACCTAACTGCAACACTAACCCCTAACCGTAACTCTAACCCAAATGCTTAGCCTAAACCTAATCGAAACCCTAAACATAACCTTAACCAGTAACCATAACTCAAACCCTAACCCTAAGCCGAACCCTCAACCTTAACCAAAATTTCACGCTAACCATAACCCTAAACCTACCCTAACTTCATTCAAACCCTAACCCTAACCAAAATTAACACTGATACTAAACATAACCCTAAACCTCAACCTAAACCTAACCCTAACCCTGACCTGAACCTGAAACCTAACCGCAACCCTAAACTTCACGCTTAACATAAACTTCACCCTAACACTAACCCTAAAACTAAACATAACACTAAATCTCCCCCAACCCTGACCCTAGCCCGAAACCTAACCGTAAACCTAACCCTAAACTTAACTCTAATCCTGACCCCAAATCTCCCTCTAACCCTATTCCTAACGCTAAAACTTACCCTACACACTCAGCTTAAATGGAAACCCAGCAATAACCCTCACCCTAACATCAAAACCTAACCCCAAACCTTAACCTAACCCTATCCCTAACCTTCACCTAGTCCTAAACTTAACATGACTTAACCCTAACGCTTAACCTAACCCTAAATCGAAACCTAACCTTAACCCTAAACTTCATCCTAAACTTAACCCTAACCCTAACCACTAACCCTAACCTTAAGCTCAACTCTCACCCTTAACTTCAACTTCACCCTAAACCTAACCCTAAACCAAAACCTAACCCTAACCCTAAACCTAACCCTATACCTGACCCTAATATTTACCCAAACACCTAAACCTAAACCTAACACTAAACCTACCCCTAACGCTACCCCTAACCTTAACTCAAACACCAAACCCTAACCCTTACCCTAACCCTCATCCTTGACCTAATTTTACCCAAAACCTAAGCCTAACCCTAAGCCTAAAACTAAACCAAACCCTAAACAATCCCCTAACTCTAGGCCTAACCCTAAACACAAGCCCTAACCCTAACCGAACACTAAACCTAACCTTAACACTAACCTGAACACAAACCCAAACTCTAGCCCTAACCATAAAAATAATCTTAACCTTAACCTAAACTTCATCCAAACCCTAACCCTAACCTTCAACCTAAACCCAACCCAAACCCTTACCTTAAACCTAACCCTAACCATAACGCTAGTCCCTCTCTAACCCTAAATTTAACCCTTACAACAGCTCTGAAACTAAACCTAAACAGTATCCTAATCCTAACCCTAATTCTAACCTTGACCCTAAATAGAACACTAACTCTAATCCTTAACCTGGACATAAAGCTAACTCTTATCCTACACCTAACCCTAACCCTGAACCTAAACCTAACTCTAACTCTAACCCTAATCATAACACTTACCCTAAACCCTCACCTTAGCTGTAAAACTAACCGTAACCCTCACTCTAACTCCTAACAGTATCCTTCCACCCTAACCCTAATGCTAACCCTAGCCCTAAGCAGAACACTAACCTGAAACCCCTAAGCCCTAACGATAACACTAACCCTAACCCAAACCCTAACCCCTAAGACAAAAGCCTAACCCAAACATTAACCCTAACTCTAACTCTAACCCGAAAACTAATTAGAAACCTAACCCCAACACTAACCCTAAACTAAACCTAACCATGACCGGAACCACAATGCCTAACCAGTACCCTCACCCAAACTCTAACCCTAAACTACACCTCTAACCCCTGACACCTTACCAGAACCATAATCCTAAACCTACTCAACCCTAACCCTAAATCTAACCCTCACCCCAACCACAATGCCTAACACAAATCGTAACCCTAACTCTTATACCTAACTCTAACCTAAAATCTAACCCTAACCCTAAAACTAATCAAAACCCGGAAACTTAGCTCTAACCCTGAACACAACCTTAACACTAACCTAAAAACAAACCCAACCTTAGCCATAACCCTAACCCTCAACCTATCTTAAACTTCACCCTATCCCTAACCTAAAGCAAACCCTAACCTTAACGCTAACCTTAACCTTGGCCCACTTGTGACCCTAAACATAACCCTTAGTATATCTCTGACCCTAACCCTCGCCCTGAACCCAATCCTAATCCTAACCCTGACCCTAACACTAACCTAACCTTAACCTAACTTGAAGCCTATCATAATCTTAAACCTAACCCTAACCCCTAACCCTAACTCTAACCGTAACCCTAGCGCTAACCCTAACCCTAATCCTAACACTTACCCAAAACCCTCACCTTAAGTGTAATCGTAACTCTAATTCTTACCGTGACCCTAAACTTGACCCTAAGTTCAACCTTATCCTAAACCTAACTGCAACACTAACCCCTAACCGTAACTCTAACCCAAATGCTTAGCCTAAACCTAATCGAAACCCTAAACATAACCTTAACCAGTAACCATAACTCAAACCCTAACCCTAAGCCGAACCCTCAACCTTAACCAAAATTTCACGCTAACCATAACCCTAAACCTACCCTAACTTCATTCAAACCCTAACCCTAACCAAAATTAACACTGATACTAAACATAACCCTAAACCTCAACCTAAACCTAACCCTAACCCTGACCTGAACCTGAAACCTAACCGCAACCCTAAACCTCACGCTTAACATAAACTTCACCCTAACACTAACCCTAAAACTAAACATAACACTAAATCTCCCCCAACCCTGACCCTAGCCCGAAACCTAACCGTAAACCTAACCCGAAACTTAACTCTAATCCTGACCCCAAATCTCCCTCTAACCCTATTCCTAACGCTAAAACTTACCCTACACACTCAGCTTAAATGGAAACCCAGCAATAACCCTCACCCTAACATCAAAACCTAACCCCAAACCTTAACCTAACCCTATCCCTAACCTTCACCTAGTCCTAAACTTAACATGACTTAACCCTAACGCTTAACCTAACCCTAAATCGAAACCTAACCTTAACCCTAAACTTCATCCTAAACTTAACCCTAACCCTAACCACTAACCCTAACCTTAAGCTCAACTCTCACCCTTAACTTCAACTTCACCCTAAACCTAACCCTAAACCAAAACCTAACCCTAACCCTAAACCTAACCCTATACCTGACCCTAATATTTACCCAAACACCTAAACCTAAACCTAACACTAAACCTACCCCTAACGCTACCCCTAACCTTAACTCAAACACCAAACCCTAACCCTTACCCTAACCCTCATCCTTGACCTAATTTTACCCAAAACCTAAGCCTAACCCTAAGCCTAAAACTAAACCAAACCCTAAACAATCCCCTAACTCTAGGCCTAACCCTAAACACAAGCCCTAACCCTAACCGAACACTAAACCTAACCTTAACACTAACCTGAACACAAACCCAAACTCTAGCCCTAACCATAAAAATAATCTTAACCTTAACCTAAACTTCATCCAAACCCTAACCCTAACCTTCAACCTAAACCCAACCCAAACCCTTACCTTAAACCTAACCCTAACCATAACGCTAGTCCCTCTCTAACCCTAAATTTAACCCTTACAACAGCTCTGAAACTAAACCTAAACAGTATCCTAATCCTAACCCTAATTCTAACCTTGACCCTAAATAGAACACTAACTCTAATCCTTAACCTGGACATAAAGCTAACTCTTATCCTACACCTAACCCTAACCCTGAACCTAAACCTAACTCTAACTCTAACCCTAATCATAACACTTACCCTAAACCCTCACCTTAGCTGTAAAACTAACCGTAACCCTCACTCTAACTCCTAACAGTATCCTTCCACCCTAACCCTAATGCTAACCCTAGCCCTAAGCAGAACACTAACCTGAAACCCCTAAGCCCTAACGATAACACTAACCCTAACCCAAACCCTAACCCCTAAGACAAAAGCCTAACCCAAACATTAACCCTAACTCTAACTCTAACCCGAAAACTAATTAGAAACCTAACCCCAACACTAACCCTAAACTAAACCTAACCATGACCGGAACCACAATGCCTAACCAGTACCCTCACCCAAACTCTAACCCTAAACTACACCTCTAACCCCTGACACCTTACCAGAACCATAATCCTAAACCTACTCAACCCTAACCCTAAATCTAACCCTCACCCCAACCACAATGCCTAACACAAATCGTAACCCTAACTCTTATACCTAACTCTAACCTAAAATCTAACCCTAACCCTAAAACTAATCAAAACCCGGAAACTTAGCTCTAACCCTGAACACAACCTTAACACTAACCTAAAAACAAACCCAACCTTAGCCATAACCCTAACCCTCAACCTATCTTAAACTTCACCCTATCCCTAACCTAAAGCAAACCCTAACCTTAACGCTAACCTTAACCTTGGCCCACTTGTGACCCTAAACATAACCCTTAGTATATCTCTGACCCTAACCCTCGCCCTGAACCCAATCCTAATCCTAACCCTGACCCTAACACTAACCTAACCTTAACCTAACTTGAAGCCTATCATAATCTTAAACCTAACCCTAACCCCTAACCCTAACTCTAACCGTAACCCTAGCGCTAACCCTAACCCTAATCCTAACACTTACCCAAAACCCTCACCTTAAGTGTAATCGTAACTCTAATTCTTACCGTGACCCTAAACTTGACCCTAAGTACAACCCTATCCTAAACCTAACTGCAACACTAACCCCTAACCGTAACTCTAACCCAAATGCTTAGCCTAAACCTAATCGAAACCCTAAACATAACCTTAACCAGTAACCATAACTCAAACCCTAACCCTAAGCCGAACCCTCAACCTTAACCAAAATTTCACGCTAACCATAACCCTAAACCTACCCTAACTTCATTCAAACCCTAACCCTAACCAAAATTAACACTGATACTAAACATAACCCTAAACCTCAACCTAAACCTAACCCTAACCCTGACCTGAACCTGAAACCTAACCGCAACCCTAAACCTCACGCTTAACATAAACTTCACCCTAACACTAACCCTAAAACTAAACATAACACTAAATCTCCCCCAACCCTGACCCTAGCCCGAAACCTAACCGTAAACCTAACCCTAAACTTAACTCTAATCCTGACCCCAAATCTCCCTCTAACCCTATTCCTAACGCTAAAACTTACCCTACACACTCAGCTTAAATGGAAACCCAGCAATAACCCTCACCCTAACATCAAAACCTAACCCCAAACCTTAACCTAACCCTATCCCTAACCTTCACCTAGTCCTAAACTTAACATGACTTAACCCTAACGCTTAACCTAACCCTAAATCGAAACCTAACCTTAACCCTAAACTTCATCCTAAACTTAACCCTAACCCTAACCACTAACCCTAACCTTAAGCTCAACTCTCACCCTTAACTTCAACTTCACCCTAAACCTAACCCTAAACCAAAACCTAACCCTAACCCTAAACCTAACCCTATACCTGACCCTAATATTTACCCAAACACCTAAACCTAAACCTAACACTAAACCTACCCCTAACGCTACCCCTAACCTTAACTCAAACACCAAACCCTAACCCTTACCCTAACCCTCATCCTTGACCTAATTTTACCCAAAACCTAAGCCTAACCCTAAGCCTAAAACTAAACCAAACCCTAAACAATCCCCTAACTCTAGGCCTAACCCTAAACACAAGCCCTAACCCTAACCGAACACTAAACCTAACCTTAACACTAACCTGAACACAAACCCAAACTCTAGCCCTAACCATAAAAATAATCTTAACCTTAACCTAAACTTCATCCAAACCCTAACCCTAACCTTCAACCTAAACCCAACCCAAACCCTTACCTTAAACCTAACCCTAACCATAACGCTAGTCCCTCTCTAACCCTAAATTTAACCCTTACAACAGCTCTGAAACTAAACCTAAACAGTATCCTAATCCTAACCCTAATTCTAACCTTGACCCTAAATAGAACACTAACTCTAATCCTTAACCTGGACATAAAGCTAACTCTTATCCTACACCTAACCCTAACCCTGAACCTAAATCTAACTCTAACTCTAACCCTAATCATAACACTTACCCTAAACCCTCACCTTAGCTGTAAAACTAACCGTAACCCTCACTCTAACTCCTAACAGTATCCTTCCACCCTAACCCTAATGCTAACCCTAGCCCTAAGCAGAACACTAACCTGAAACCCCTAAGCCCTAACGATAACACTAACCCTAACCCCTAAGACCAAAGCCTAACCCAAACATTAACCCTAACTCTAACTCTAACCCGAAAACTAATTAGAAACCTAACCCCAACACTAACCCTAAACTAAACCTAACCATGACCGGAACCACAATGCCTAACCAGTACCCTCACACAAACTCTAACCCTAAACTACACCTCTAACCCCTGACAACTTACCAGAACCATAATCCTAAACCTACTCAACCCTAACCCTAAATCTAACCCTCACCCCAACCACAATGCCTAACACAAATCGTAACCCTAACTCTTATACCTAACTCTAACCTAAAATCTAACCCTAACCCTAAAACTAATCAAAACCCGGAAACTTAGCTCTAACCCTGAACACAACCTTAACACTAACCTAAAAACAAACCCAACCTTAGCCATAACCCTAACCCTCAACCTATCTTAAACTTCACCCTATCCCTAACCTAAAGCAAACCCTAACCTTAACGCTAACCTTAACCTTGGCCCACTTGTGACCCTAAACATAACCCTTAGTATATCTCTGACCCTAACCCTCGCCCTGAACCCAATCCTAATCCTAACCCTGACCCTAACACTAACCTAACCTTAACCTAACTTGAAGCCTATCATAATCTTAAACCTAACCCTAACCCCTAACCCTAACTCTAACCGTAACCCTAGCGCTAACCCTAACCCTAATCCTAACACTTACCCAAAACCCTCACCTTAAGTGTAATCGTAACTCTAATTCTTACCGTGACCCTAAACTTGACCCTAAGTACAACCCTATCCTAAACCTAACTGCAACACTAACCCCTAACCGTAACTCTAACCCAAATGCTTAGCCTAAACCTAATCGAAACCCTAAACATAACCTTAACCAGTAACCATAACTCAAACCCTAACCCTAAGCCGAACCCTCAACCTTAACCAAAATTTCACGCTAACCATAACCCTAAACCTACCCTAACTTCATTCAAACCCTAACCCTAACCAAAATTAACACTGATACTAAACATAACCCTAAACCTCAACCTAAACCTAACCCTAACCCTGACCTGAACCTGAACCCTAACCGCAACTCTAAACCTCACGCTTAACATAAACTTCACCCTAACACTAACCCTAAAACTAAACATAACACTAAATCTCCCCCAACCCTGACCCTAGCCCGAAACCTAACCGTAAACCTAACCCTAAACTTAACTCTAATCCTGACCCCAAATCTACCTCTAACCCTATTCCTAACGCTAAAACTTACCCTACACACTCAGCTTAAATGGAAACACAGCAATAACCCTCACCCTAACATCAAAACCTAACCCCAAACCTTAACCTAACCCTATCCCTAACCTTCACCTAGTCCTAAACTTAACATGACTTAACCCTAACGCTTAACCTAACCCTAAATCGAAACCTAACCTTAACCCTAAACTTCATCCTAAACTTAACCCTAACCCTAACCACTAACCCTAACCTTAAGCTCAACTCTCACCCTTAACTTCAACTTCACCCTAAACCTAACCCTAAACCAAAACCTAACCCTAACCCTAAACCTAACTCTATACATGACCCTAATATTTACCCAAACACCTAAACCTAAACCTAACACTAAACCTACCCCTAACGCTACCCCTAACCTTAACTCAAACACCAAACCCTAACCCTTACCCTAACCCTCATCCTTGACCTAATTTTACCCAAAACCTAAGCCTAACCCTAAGCCTAAAACTAAACCAAACCCTAAACAATCCCCTAACTCTAGGCCTAACCCTAAACACAAGCCCTAACCCTAACCGAACACTAAACCTAACCTTAACACTAACCTGAACACAAACCCAAACTCTAGCCCTAACCATAAAAATAATCTTAACCTTAACCTAAACTTCATCCAAACCCTAACCCTAACCTTCAACCTAAACCCAACCCAAACCCTTACCTTAAACCTAACCCTAACCATAACGCTAGTCCCTCTCTAACCCTAAATTTAACCCTTACAACAGCTCTGAAACTAAACCTAAACAGTATCCTAATCCTAACCCTAATTCTAACCTTGACCCTAAATAGAACACTAACTCTAATCCTTAACCTGGACATAAAGCTAACTCTTATCCTACACCTAACCCTAACCCTGAACCTAAACCTAACTCTAACTCTAACCCTAATCATAACACTTACCCTAAACCCTCACCTTAGCTGTAAAACTAACCGTAACCCTCACTCTAACTCCTAACAGTATCCTTCCACCCTAACCCTAATGCTAACCCTAGCCCTAAGCAGAACACTAACCTGAAACCCCTAAGCCCTAACGATAACACTAACCCTAACCCAAACCCTAACCCCTAAGACAAAAGCCTAACCCAAACATTAACCCTAACTCTAACTCTAACCCGAAAACTAATTAGAAACCTAACCCCAACACTAACCCTAAACTAAACCTAACCATGACCGGAACCACAATGCCTAACCAGTACCCTCACCCAAACTCTAACCCTAAACTACACCTCTAACCCCTGACACCTTACCAGAACCATAATCCTAAACCTACTCAACCCTAACCCTAAATCTAACCCTCACCCCAACCACAATGCCTAACACAAATCGTAACCCTAACTCTTATACCTAACTCTAACCTAAAATCTAACCCTAACCCTAAAACTAATCAAAACCCGGAAACTTAGCTCTAACCCTGAACACAACCTTAACACTAACCTAAAAACAAACCCAACCTTAGCCATAACCCTAACCCTCAACCTATCTTAAACTTCACCCTATCCCTAACCTAAAGCAAACCCTAACCTTAACGCTAACCTTAACCTTGGCCCACTTGTGACCCTAAACATAACCCTTAGTATATCTCTGACCCTAACCCTCGCCCTGAACCCAATCCTAATCCTAACCCTGACCCTAACACTAACCTAACCTTAACCTAACTTGAAGCCTATCATAATCTTAAACCTAACCCTAACCCCTAACCCTAACTCTAACCGTAACCCTAGCGCTAACCCTAACCCTAATCCTAACACTTACCCAAAACCCTCACCTTAAGTGTAATAGTAACTCTAATTCTTACCGTGACCCTAAACTTGACCCTAAGTACAACCCTATCCTAAACCTAACTGCAACACTAACCCCTAACCGTAACTCTAACCCAAATGCTTAGCCTAAACCTAATCGAAACCCTAAACATAACCTTAACCAGTAACCATAACTCAAACCCTAACCCTAAGCCGAACCCTCAACCTTAACCAAAATTTCACGCTAACCATAACCCTAAACCTACCCTAACTTCATTCAAACCCTAACCCTAACCAAAATTAACACTGATACTAAACATAACCCTAAACCTCAACCTAAACCTAACCCTAACCCTGACCTGAACCTGAAACCTAACCGCAACCCTAAACCTCACGCTTAACATAAACTTCACCCTAACACTAACCCTAAAACTAAACATAACACTAAATCTCCCCCAACCCTGACCCTAGCCCGAAACCTAACCGTAAACCTAACCCTAAACTTAACTCTAATCCTGACCCCAAATCTCCCTCTAACCCTATTCCTAACGCTAAAACTTACCCTACACACTCAGCTTAAATGGAAACCCAGCAATAACCCTCACCCTAACATCAAAACCTAACCCCAAACCTTAACCTAACCCTATCCCTAACCTTCACCTAGTCCTAAACTTAACATGACTTAACCCTAACGCTTAACCTAACCCTAAATCGAAACCTAACCTTAACCCTAAACTTCATCCTAAACTTAACCCTAACCCTAACCACTAACCTTAACCTTAAGCTCAACTCTCACCCTTAACTTCAACTTCACCCTAAACCTAACCCTAAACCAAAACCTAACCCTAACCCTAAACCTAACCCTATACCTGACCCTAATATTTACCCAAACACCTAAACCTAAACCTAACACTAAACCTACCCCTAACGCTACCCCTAACCTTAACTCAAACACCAAACCCTAACCCTTACCCTAACCCTCATCCTTGACCTAATTTTACCCAAAACCTAAGCCTAACCCTAAGCCTAAAACTAAACCAAACCCTAAACAATCCCCTAACTCTAGGCCTAACCCTAAACACAAGCCCTAACCCTAACCGAACACTAAACCTAACCTTAACACTAACCTGAACACAAACCCAAACTCTAGCCCTAACCATAAAAATAATCTTAACCTTAACCTAAACTTCATCCAAACCCTAACCCTAACCTTCAACCTAAACCCAACCCAAACCCTTACCTTAAACCTAACCCTAACCATAACGCTAGTCCCTCTCTAACCCTAAATTTAACCCTTACAACAGCTCTGAAACTAAACCTAAACAGTATCCTAATCCTAACCCTAATTCTAACCTTGACCCTAAATAGAACACTAACTCTAATCCTTAACCTGGACATAAAGCTAACTCTTATCCTACACCTAACCCTAACCCTGAACCTAAACCTAACTCTAACTCTAACCCTAATCATAACACTTACCCTAAACCCTCACCTTAGCTGTAAAACTAACCGTAACCCTCACTCTAACTCCTAACAGTATCCTTCCACCCTAACCCTAATGCTAACCCTAGCCCTAAGCAGAACACTAACCTGAAACCCCTAAGCCCTAACGATAACACTAACCCTAACCCCTAAGACAAAAGCCTAACCCAAACATTAACCCTAACTCTAACTCTAACCCGAAAACTAATTAGAAACCTAACCCCAACACTAACCATAAACTAAACCTAACCATGACCGGAACCACAATGCCTAACCAGTACCCTCACCCAAACTCTAACCCTAAACTACACCTCTAACCCCTGACACCTTACCAGAACCATAATCCTAAACCTACTCAACCCTAACCCTAAATCTAACCCTCACCCCAACCACAATGCCTAACACAAATCGTAACCCTAACTCTTATACCTAAGTCTAACCTAAAATCTAACCCTAACCCTAAAACTAATCAAAACCCGGAAACTTAGCTCTAACCCTAAACACAACCTTAACACTAACCTAAAAACAAACCCAACCTTAGCCATAACCCTAACCCTCAACCTATCTTAAACTTCACCCTATCCCTAACCTAAAGCAAACCCTAACCTTAACGCTAACCTTAACCTTGGCCCACTTGTGACCCTAAACATAACCCTTAGTATATCTCTGACCCTAACCCTCGCCCTGAACCCAATCCTAATCCTAACACTGACCCTAACACTAACCTAACCTTAACCTAACTTGAAGCCTATCATAAACTTAAACCTTACCCTAACCCCTAACCCTAACTCTAACCGTAACCCTAGCGCTAACCCTAACCCTAATCCTAACACTTACCCAAAACCCTCACCGTAACTGTAATCGTAACTCTAATTCCTACCGTGACCCTAAACTTGACCCTAAGTACAACCCTATCCTAAAATTAACTGAAACACTAACCCCTAACCCTAACTCTAACCCAAATGCTTAGCCTAAACCTAATCGAAACCCTAAACATAACCTTAACCAGTAACCATAACTCAAACCCTAACCCTAAGCCGAACCCTCACCCTTCACCAAAATTTCACGCTAACCATAACCCTAAACCTACCCTAACTTCATTCAAACCCTAACCCTAACCAAAATTAACACTGATACTAAACATAACCCTAAACCTCAACCTAAACCTAACCCTAACCCTGACCTGAACCTGAACCCTAACCGCAACCCTAAACCTCACGCTTAACATAAACTTCACCCTAACACTAACCCTAAAACTAAACATAACACTAAATCTCCCCCAACCCTGACCCTAGCCCGAAACTTAACCATAAACCTAACCCGAAACTTAACTCTAACCCTGACCCCAAATCTAACTCTAACCCTATTCCTAACGCTAAAACTTACCCTACACACTCAGCTTAAAAGGAAACCCAGCAATAACCCTCACCCTAAAATCAAAACCTAACCCCAAACTTAACCTAACCCTATCCCTAACCTTCACCTAGTCCTAAACTTAACATGACTTAACCCTAATGCTTAACCTAACCCTAAATCGAAACCTCACCTTAACCCTAAACTTCATCCTAAACTTAACCCTAACCCTAACCACTAACCCTAACCTTAAGCTCAACTCTCACCCTTAACTTCAACTTCACCCTAAACCTAACCCTAAACCAAAACCTAACCCTAACCCTAAACCTAACCCTATACCTGACCCTAATATTTACCCAAACACCTAAACCTAACCCTAACACTAAACCTACCCCTAACGCTACCCCTAACCTTAACTCAAACACCAAACCCTAACCTTTACCCTAACCCTCATCCTTGACCTAATTTTACCCAGAACCTAAGCCTAACCCTAAGCCTAAAACTAAACCAAACCCTAAACAATCCCCTAACTCTAGGCCTAACCCTAAACACAAGCCCTAACCCTAACCGAACACTAAACCTAACCTTAACACTAACCTGAACACAAACCCAAACTCTAGCCCTAGCCATAAAAATAACCTTAACCCTAACCTAAACTTCATCCAAACCCTAACCCTAACCTTCAACCTAAACCCAATCCAAACCCTTACCTTAAACCTAACCCTAACCATAACGCTAGTCCCTCTCTAACCCTAAATTTAACCCTTACAACAGCTCTGAAACTAAACCTAAACAGAATCCTAATCCTAACCCTAATTCTAACCTTGACCCTAAATAGAACACTAACTCTAATCCTTAACCTGGACATAAAGCTAACTCTTATCCTACACCTAACCCTAACCCAGAACATAAACCTAACTCTAACTCTAACCCTAATCATAACACTTACCCTAAACCCTCACCTTAGCTGTAAAACTAACCGTAACCCTCACTCTAACTCCTAACAGTATCCTTCCACCCTAACCCTAATGCTAACCCTAGCCCTAAGCAGAACACTAACCTGAAACCCCTGAGCCCTAACGATAACACTAACCCTAACCCAAACCCTAACCCCTAAGACAAAAGCCTAACCCAAACATTAACCCTAACTCTAAATCTAACCCGAAAACTAATTAGAAACCTAACCCCAACACTAACCCTAAACTAAACCTAACCATGACCGGAACCACAATGCCTAACCAGTACCCTCACCCAAACCCTAACCCTAAACTACACCTCTAACCCCTGACACCTTACCAGAACCATAATCCTAAACCTACTCAACCCTAACCCTATATCTAACACTCACCCCAACCACAATGCCTAACACAAATCGTAACCCTAACTCTTATACCTAACTCTAACCTAAAATCTAACCCTAACCCTAAAACTAATCAAAACCCGGAAACTTAGCTCTAACCCTAAACACAACCTTAACACTAACCTAAAAACAAACCCAACCTTAGCCATAACCCTAACCCTCAACCTATCTTAAACTTCACCCTATCCCTAACCTAAAGCAAACCCTAACCTTAACGCTAACCTTAACCTTGGCCCACTTGTGACCCTAAACATAACCCTTAGTATATCTCTGACCCTAACCCTCGCCCTGAACCCAATCCTAATCCTAACACTGACCCTAACACTAACCTAACCTTAACCTAACTTGAAGCCTATCATAAACTTAAACCTTACCCTAACCCCTAACCCTAACTCTAACCGTAACCCTAGCGCTAACCCTAACCCTAATCCTAACACTTACCCAAAACCCTCACCGTAACTGTAATCGTAACTCTAATTCCTACCGTGACCCTAAACTTGACCCTAAGTACAACCCTATCCTAAAATTAACTGAAACACTAACCCCTAACCCTAACTCTAACCCAAATGCTTAGCCTAAACCTAATCGAAACCCTAAACATAACCTTAACCAGTAACCATAACTCAAACCCTAACCCTAAGCCGAACCCTCACCCTTCACCAAAATTTCACGCTAACCATAACCCTAAACCTACCCTAACTTCATTCAAACCCTAACCCTAACCAAAATTAACACTGATACTAAACATAACCCTAAACCTCAACCTAAACCTAACCCTAACCCTGACCTGAACCTGAACCCTAACCGCAACCCTAAACCTCACGCTTAACATAAACTTCACCCTAACACTAACCCTAAAACTAAACATAACACTAAATCTCCCCCAACCCTGACCCTAGCCCGAAACTTAACCATAAACCTAACCCGAAACTTAACTCTAACCCTGACCCCAAATCTAACTCTAACCCTATTCCTAACGCTAAAACTTACCCTACACACTCAGCTTAAAAGGAAACCCAGCAATAACCCTCACCCTAAAATCAAAACCTAACCCCAAACTTAACCTAACCCTATCCCTAACCTTCACCTAGTCCTAAACTTAACATGACTTAACCCTAATGCTTAACCTAACCCTAAATCGAAACCTCACCTTAACCCTAAACTTCATCCTAAACTTAACCCTAACCCTAACCACTAACCCTAACCTTAAGCTCAACTCTCACCCTTAACTTCAACTTCACCCTAAACCTAACCCTAAACCAAAACCTAACCCTAACCCTAAACCTAACCCTATACCTGACCCTAATATTTACCCAAACACCTAAACCTAACCCTAACACTAAACCTACCCCTAACGCTACCCCTAACCTTAACTCAAACACCAAACCCTAACCTTTACCCTAACCCTCATCCTTGACCTAATTTTACCCAGAACCTAAGCCTAACCCTAAGCCTAAAACTAAACCAAACCCTAAACAATCCCCTAACTCTAGGCCTAACCCTAAACACAAGCCCTAACCCTAACCGAACACTAAACCTAACCTTAACACTAACCTGAACACAAACCCAAACTCTAGCCCTAGCCATAAAAATAACCTTAACCCTAACCTAAACTTCATCCAAACCCTAACCCTAACCTTCAACCTAAACCCAATCCAAACCCTTACCTTAAACCTAACCCTAACCATAACGCTAGTCCCTCTCTAACCCTAAATTTAACCCTTACAACAGCTCTGAAACTAAACCTAAACAGAATCCTAATCCTAACCCTAATTCTAACCTTGACCCTAAATAGAACACTAACTCTAATCCTTAACCTGGACATAAAGCTAACTCTTATCCTACACCTAACCCTAACCCAGAACATAAACCTAACTCTAACTCTAACCCTAATCATAACACTTACCCTAAACCCTCACCTTAGCTGTAAAACTAACCGTAACCCTCACTCTAACTCCTAACAGTATCCTTCCACCCTAACCCTAATGCTAACCCTAGCCCTAAGCAGAACACTAACCTGAAACCCCTGAGCCCTAACGATAACACTAACCCTAACCCAAACCCTAACCCCTAAGACAAAAGCCTAACCCAAACATTAACCCTAACTCTAAATCTAACCCGAAAACTAATTAGAAACCTAACCCCAACACTAACCCTAAACTAAACCTAACCATGACCGGAACCACAATGCCTAACCAGTACCCTCACCCAAACCCTAACCCTAAACTACACCTCTAACCCCTGACACCTTACCAGAACCATAATCCTAAACCTACTCAACCCTAACCCTATATCTAACACTCACCCCAACCACAATGCCTAACACAAATCGTAACCCTAACTCTTATACCTAACTCTAACCTAAAATCTAACCCTAACCCTAAAACTAATCAAAACCCGGAAACTTAGCTCTAACCCTAAACACAACCTTAACACTAACCTAAAAACAAACCCAACCTTAGCCATAACCCTAACCCTCAACCTATCTTAAACTTCACCCTATCCCTAACCTGAAGCGAACCTTAACTTTAACCCTAACCTTAACCTTGGCCCACTTGTGACCCTAAACATAACCCTTAGTATATCTCTGACCCTAACCCTCGCCCTGAACCCAATCCTAATCCTAACCCTGACCCTAACACTAACCTAACCTTAACCTAACTTGAAGCCTATCATAAACTTAAACCTAACCCTAACCCCTAACCCTAACTCTAACCGTAACCCTAGCGCTAACCCTAACCCTAATCCTAACACTTACCCAAAACCCTCACCTTAAGTGTAATCGTAACTCTAATTCTTACCGTGACCCTAAACTTGACCCTAAGTACAACCCTATCCTAAACCTAACTGGAACACTAACCCCTAACCCTAACTCTAACCCAAATGCTTAGCCTAAACCTAATCGAAACCCTAAACATAACCTTAACCAGTAACCAAACTCAAACCCTAACCCTAAGCCGAACCCTCACCCTTAACCAAAATTTCACGCTAACCATAACCCTAAACCTACCCTAACTTCATTCAAACCCTAACCCTAACCAAAATTAACACTGATACTAAACATAACCCTAAACCTCAACCTAAACCTAACCCTAACCCTGACCTGAACCTGAACCCTAACCGCAACCCTAAACCTCACGCTAAACATAAACTTCACCCTAACACTAACCCTAAAACTAAACATAACACTAAATCTCCCCCAACCCTGACCCTAGCCCGAAACCTAACCGTAAACCTAACCCTAAACTTAACTCTAATCCTGACCCCAAATCTACCTCTAACCGTATTCCTAACGCTAAAACTTACCCTACACACTCAGCTTAAATGGAAACCCAGCAATAACCCTCACCCTAACATCAAAACCTAACCCCAAACCTTAACCTAACCCTATCCCTAACATTCACCTAGTCCTAAACTTAACATGACTTAACCCTAACACTTAACCTAACCCTCAATCTAAACCTAACCTTAACCCTAAACTTCATCCTAAAGTTAACCCTAACCCTAACCACTAACTCTAACCTTAAGCTCAACTCTCACCCTTAACTTCAACTTCACCCTAAACCAACCCTAAACCAAAACCTAACCCTAACCCTAAACCTAACCCTATACCTGACCCTAATATTTACCCAAACACCTAAACCTAACCCTAACACTAAACCCTACCCCTAACGCTACCCCTAACCTTAACTCAAACACCAAACCCTAACCCTTACCCTAACCCTCATCCTTGACCTAATTTTACCCAAAACCTAAGCCTAACCCTAAGCCTAAAACTAAACCAAACCCTAAACAATCCCCTAACTCTAGACCTAACCCTAAACATAAGCCCTATCCCTAACCGAACCCTAAACCTAACCTTAACACTAACCTGAACACAAACCCAAACTCTAGCCCTAACCATAAAAATAACCTTAACCCTAACCTAAACTTCATCCAAACCCTAACCCTAACCTTCAACCTAAACCCTACCCAAACCCTTACCTTAAACCTAACCCTAACCATAACGCTAGTCCCTCTCTAACCCTAAATTTAACCCTTACAACAGCTCTGAAACTAAACCTAAACAGAATCCTAATCCTAAACCTAATTCTAACCTTGACCCTAAATAGAACACTAACTCTAATCCTTAACCTGGACATAAAGCTAACACTTATCCTACACCTAACCCTAACCCTGAACCTAAACCTAACTCTAACTCTAACCCTAATCATAACACTTACCCTAAACCCTCACCTTAGCTGTAAAACTAACCGTAACCCTCACTCTAACTCCTAACAGTATCCTTCCACCCTAACCCTAATGCTAACCCTAGCCCTAAGCAGAACACTAACCTGAAACCCCTGAGCCCTAACGATAACACTAACCCTAACCCAAACCCTAACCCCTAAGACAAAAGCCTAACCCAAACATTAACCCTAACTCTAACTCTAACCCGAAAACTAATTAGAAACCTAACCCTAACCCTAACCCTAAACTAAACCTAACCATGACCGGAACCACAATGCCTAACCAGTACCCTCACCCAAACCCTAACCCTAAACTACACCTCTAACCCCTGACACCTTACCAGAACCATAATCCTAAACCTACTCAACCCTAACCCTAAATCTAACCCTCACCCCAACCACAATGCCTAACACAAATCGTAACCCTAACTCTTATACCTAACTCTAACCTAAAATCTAACCCTAACCCTAAAACTAATCAAAACCCGGAAACTTAGCTCTAACCCTAAACACAACCTTAACACTAACCTAAAAACAAACCCAACCTTAGCCATAACCCTAGCCCTCAACCTATCTTAAACTTCACCCTATCCCTAACCTAAAGCAAACCCTAACCTTAACGCAAACGTTAACCTTGGCCCACTTGTGACCCTAAACATAACCCTTAGTATATCTCTGACCCTAACCCTCGCCCTGAACCCAATCCTAATCCTAACACTGACCCTAACACTAACCTAACCTTAACCTAACTTGAAGCCTATCATAAACTTAAACCTAACCCTAACCCCTAACCCTAACTCTAACCGTAACCCTAGCGCTAACCCTAACCCTAATCCTAACACTTACCCAAAACCCTCACCTTAAGTGTAATCGTAACTCTAGTTCTTACCGTGACCCTAAACTTGACCCTAAGTACAACCCTATCCTAAACCTAACTGGAACACTAACCCCTGACCCTAACTCTAACCCAAATGCTTAGCCTAAACCTAATCGAAACCCTAAACATAACCTTAACCAGTAATCATAACTCAAACCCTAACCCTAAGCCGAACCCTCACCCTTCACCAAAATTTCACGCTAACCATAACCCTAAACCTACCCTAACTTCATTCAAACCCTAACCCTAACCAAAATTAACACTGATACTAAACATAACCATAAACCTCAACCTAAACCTAACCCTAACCCTGACCTGAACCTGAACCCTAACCGCAACCCTAAACCTCACGCTTAACATAAACTTCACCCTAACACTAACCCTAAAACTAAACATAACACTAAATCTCCCCCAACCCTGACCCTAGCCCTAAACCTAACCGTAAACCTAACCCTAAACTTAACTCTAATCCTGACCCCAAATCTACCTCTAACCCTATTCCTAACGCTAAAACTTACCCTACACACTCAGCTTAAATGGAAACCCAGCAATAACCCTCACCCTAACATCAAAACCTAACCCCAAACCTTAACCTAACCCTATCCCTAACCTTCACCTAGTCCTAAACTTAACATGACTTAACTCTAACACTTAACCTAACCTTAAGTCGAAACCTAACCTTAACCCTAAACTTCATCCTAAACTTAACCCCAACCACTAACTCTAACCTTAAGCTCAAATCTCACCCTTAACTTCAACTTCACCCTAAACCTAACCCTAAACCAAAACCTAACCCTAACCCTAAACCTAACCCTATACCTGACCCTAATATTTACCGAAACACCTAAACCTAACCCTAACACTAAACCTACCCCTAAAGCTACCCCTAACCTTAACTCAAACACCAAACCCTAACCCTTACCCTAACCCTCATCCTTGACCTAATTTTACCCAAAACCTAAGCCTAACCCTAAGCCTAAAATTAAACCAAACCCTAAACAATCCCCTAACTCTAGGCCTAACCCTAAACACAAGCCCTAACCCTAACCGAACACTAAACCTAACCTTAACACTAACCTGAACACAAACCCAAACTCTAGCCCTAACCATAAAAATAATCTTAACCTTAACCTAAACTTCATCCAAACCCTAACCCTAACCTTCAACCTAAACCCAACCCAAACCCTTACCTTAAACCTAACCCTAACCATAACGCTAGTCCCTCTCTAACCCTAAATTTAACCCTTACAACAGCTCTGAAACTAAACCTAAACAGTATCCTAATCCTAACCCTAATTCTAACCTTGACCCTAAATAGAACACTAACTCTAATCCTTAACCTGGACATAAAGCTAACTCTTATCCTACACCTAACCCTAACCCTGAACCTAAACCTAACTCTAACTCTAACCCTAATCATAACACTTACCCTAAACCCTCACCTTAGCTGTAAAACTAACCGTAACCCTCACTCTAACTCCTAACAGTATCCTTCCACCCTAACCCTAATGCTAACCCTAGCCCTAAGCAGAACACTAACCTGAAACCCCTAAGCCCTAACGATAACACTAACCCTAACCCCTAAGACAAAAGCCTAACCCAAACATTAACCCTAACTCTAACTCTAACCCGAAAACTAATTAGAAACCTAACCCCAACACTAACCATAAACTAAACCTAACCATGACCGGAACCACAATGCCTAACCAGTACCCTCACCCAAACTCTAACCCTAAACTACACCTCTAACCCCTGACACCTTACCAGAACCATAATCCTAAACCTACTCAACCCTAACCCTAAATCTAACCCTCACCCCAACCACAATGCCTAACACAAATCGTAACCCTAACTCTTATACCTAAGTCTAACCTAAAATCTAACCCTAACCCTAAAACTAATCAAAACCCGGAAACTTAGCTCTAACCCTAAACACAACCTTAACACTAACCTAAAAACAAACCCAACCTTAGCCATAACCCTAACCCTCAACCTATCTTAAACTTCACCCTATCCCTAACCTAAAGCAAACCCTAACCTTAACGCTAACCTTAACCTTGGCCCACTTGTGACCCTAAACATAACCCTTAGTATATCTCTGACCCTAACCCTCGCCCTGAACCCAATCCTAATCCTAACACTGACCCTAACACTAACCTAACCTTAACCTAACTTGAAGCCTATCATAAACTTAAACCTTACCCTAACCCCTAACCCTAACTCTAACCGTAACCCTAGCGCTAACCCTAACCCTAATCCTAACACTTACCCAAAACCCTCACCGTAACTGTAATCGTAACTCTAATTCCTACCGTGACCCTAAACTTGACCCTAAGTACAACCCTATCCTAAAATTAACTGAAACACTAACCCCTAACCCTAACTCTAACCCAAATGCTTAGCCTAAACCTAATCGAAACCCTAAACATAACCTTAACCAGTAACCATAACTCAAACCCTAACCCTAAGCCGAACCCTCACCCTTCACCAAAATTTCACGCTAACCATAACCCTAAACCTACCCTAACTTCATTCAAACCCTAACCCTAACCAAAATTAACACTGATACTAAACATAACCCTAAACCTCAACCTAAACCTAACCCTAACCCTGACCTGAACCTGAACCCTAACCGCAACCCTAAACCTCACGCTTAACATAAACTTCACCCTAACACTAACCCTAAAACTAAACATAACACTAAATCTCCCCCAACCCTGACCCTAGCCCGAAACCTAACCATAAACCTAACCCGAAACTTAACTCTAACCCTGACCCCAAATCTAACTCTAACCCTATTCCTAACGCTAAAACTTACCCTACACACTCAGCTTAAAAGGAAACCCAGCAATAACCCTCACCCTAAAATCAAAACCTAACCCCAAACTTAACCTAACCCTATCCCTAACCTTCACCTAGTCCTAAACTTAACATGACTTAACCCTAATGCTTAACCTAACCCTAAATCGAAACCTCACCTTAACCCTAAACTTCATCCTAAACTTAACCCTAACCCTAACCACTAACCCTAACCTTAAGCTCAACTCTCACCCTTAACTTCAACTTCACCCTAAACCTAACCCTAAACCAAAACCTAACCCTAACCCTAAAACTAACCCTATACCTGACCCTAATATTTACCCAAACACCTAAACCTAACCCTAACCCTAAACCTACCCCTAACGCTACCCCTAACCTTAACTCAAACACCAAACCCTAACCTTTACCCTAACCCTCATCCTTGACCTAATTTTACCCAGAACCTAAGCCTAACCCTAAGCCTAAAACTAAACCAAACCCTAAACAATCCCCTAACTCTAGGCCTAACCCTAAACACAAGCCCTAACCCTAACCGAACACTAAACCTAACCTTAACACTAACCTGAACACAAACCCAAACTCTAGCCCTAGCCATAAAAATAACCTTAACCCTAACCTAAACTTCATCCAAACCCTAACCCTAACCTTCAACCTAAACCCAATCCAAACCCTTACCTTAAACCTAACCCTAACCATAACGCTAGTCCCTCTCTAACCCTAAATTTAACCCTTACAACAGCTCTGAAACTAAACCTAAACAGAATCCTAATCCTAACCCTAATTCTAACCTTGACCTTAAATAGAACACTAACTCTAATCCTTAACCTGGACAAAAAGCTAACTCTTATCCTACACCTAAACCTAACCCAGAACATAAACCTAACTCTAACTCTAACCCTAATCATAACACTTACCCTAAACCCTCACCTTAGCTGTAAAACTAACCGTAACCCTCACTCTAACTCCTAACAGTATCCTTCCACCCTAACCCTAATGCTAACCCTAGCCCTAAGCAGAACACTAACCTGAAACCCCTGAGCCCTAACGATAACACTAACCCTAACCCAAACCCTAACCCCTAAGACAAAAGCCTAACCCAAACATTAACCCTAACTCTAAATCTAACCCGAAAACTAATTAGAAACCTAACCCCAACACTAACCCTAAACTAAACCTAACCATGACCGGAACCACAATGCCTAACCAGTACCCTCACCCAAACCCTAACCCTAAACTACACCTCTAACCCCTGACACCTTACCAGAACCATAATCCTAAACCTACTCAACCCTAACCCTATATCTAACACTCACCCCAACCACAATGCCTAACACAAATCGTAACCCTAACTCTTATACCTAACTCTAACCTAAAATCTAACCCTAACCCTAAAACTAATCAAAACCCGGAAACTTAGCTCTAACCCTAAACACAACCTTAACACTAACCTAAAAACAAACCCAACCTTAGCCATAACCCTAACCCTCAACCTATCTTAAACTTCACCCTATCCCTAACCTGAAGCGAACCTTAACTTTAACCCTAACCTTAACCTTGGCCCACTTGTGACCCTAAACATAACCCTTAGTATATCTCTGACCCTAACCCTCGCCCTGAACCCAATCCTAATCCTAACACTGACCCTAACACTAACCTAACCTTAACCTAACTTGAAGCCTATCATAAACTTAAACCTAACCCTAACCCCTAACCCTAACTCTAACCGTAACCCTAGCGCTAACCCTAACCCTAATCCTAACACTTACCCAAAACGCTCACCTTAAGTGTAATCGTAACTCTAATTCTTACCGTGACCCTAAACTTGACCCTAAGTACAACCCTATCCTAAACCTAACTGGAACACTAACCCCTAACCCTAACTCTAACCCAAATGCTTAGCCTAAACCTAATCGAAACCCTAAACATAACCTTAACCAGTAACCATAACTCAAACCCTAACCCTAAGCCGAACCCTCACCCTTAACCAAAATTTCACGCTAACCATAACCCTAAACCTACCCTAACTTCATTCAAACCCTAACCCTAACCAAAATTAACACTGATACTAAACATAACCCTAAACCTCAACCTAAACCTAACCCTAACCCTGACCTGAACCTGAACCCTAACCGCAACCCTAAACCTCACGCTAAACATAAACTTCACCCTAACACTAACCCTAAAACTAAACATAACACTAAATCTCCCCCAACCCTGACCCTAGCCCGAAACCTAACCGTAAACCTAACCCTAAACTTAACTCTAATCCTGACCGCAAATCTACCTCTAACCGTATTCCTAACGCTAAAACTTACCCTACACACTCAGCTTAAATGGAAACCCAGCAATAACCCTCACCCTAACATCAAAACCTAACCCCAAACCTTAACCTAACCCTATCCCTAACATTCACCTAGTCCTAAACTTAACATGACTTAACCCTAACACTTAACCTAACCCTAAATCTAAACCTAACCTTAACCCTAAACTTCATCCTAAAGTTAACCCTAACCCTAACCACTAACTCTAACCTTAAGCTCAACTCTCACCCTTAACTTCAACTTCACCCTAAACCTAACCCTAAACCAAAACCTAACCCTAACCCTAAACCTAACCCTATACCTGACCCTAATATTTACCCAAACACCTAAACCTAACCCTAACACTAAACCCTACCCCTAACGCTACCCCTAACCTTAACTCAAACACCAAACCCTAACCCTTACCCTAACCCTCATCCTTGACCTAATTTTACCCAAAACCTAAGCCTAACCCTAAGCCTAAAACTAAACCAAACCCTAAACAATCCCCTAACTCTAGACCTAACCCTAAACATAAGCCCTATCCCTAACCGAACCCTAAACCTAACCTTAACACTAACCTGAACACAAACCCAAACTCTAGCCCTAACCATAAAAATAACCTTAACCCTAACCTAAACTTCATCCAAACCCTAACCCTAACCTTCAACCTAAACCCTACCCAAACCCTTACCTTAAACCTAACCCTAACCATAACGCTAGTCCCTCTCTAACCCTAAATTTAACCCTTACAACAGCTCTGAAACTAAACCTAAACAGAACCCTAATCCTAAACCTAATTCTAACCTTGACCCTAAATAGAACACTAACTCTAATCCTTAACCTGGACATAAAGCTAACACTTATCCTACACCTAACCCTAACCCTGAACCTAAACCTAACTCTAACTCTAACCCTAATCATAACACTTACCCTAAACCCTCACCTTAGCTGTAAAACTAACCGTAACCCTCACTCTAACTCCTAACAGTATCCTTCCACCCTAACCCTAATGCTAACCCTAGCCCTAAGCAGAACACTAACCTGAAACCCCTGAGCCCTAACGATAACACTAACCCTAACCCAAACCCTAACCCCTAAGACAAAAGCCTAACCCAAACATTAACCCTAACTCTAACCCGAAAACTAATTAGAAACCTAACCCTAACCCTAAACTAAACCTAACCATGACCGGAACCACAATGCCTAACCAGTACCCTCACCCAAACCCTAACCCTAAACTACACCTCTAACCCCTGACACCTTACCAGAACCATAATCCTAAACCTACCCAACCCTAACCCTAAATCTAACCCTCACCCCAACCACAATGCCTAACACAAATCGTAACCCTAACTCTTATACCTAACTCTAACCTAAAATCTAACCCTAACCCTAAAACTAATCAAAACCCGGAAACTTAGCTCTAACCCTAAACACAACCTTAACACTAACCTAAAAACAAACCCAACCTTAGCCATAACCCTAGCCCTCAACCTATCTTAAACTTCACCCTATCCCTAACCTAAAGCAAACCCTAACCTTAACGCAAACCTTAACCTTGGCCCACTTGTGACCCTAAACATAACCCTTAGTATATCTCTGACCCTAACCCTCGCCCTGAACCCAATCCTAATCCTAACACTGACCCTAACACTAACCTAACCTTAACCTAACTTGAAGCCTATCATAAACTTAAACCTAACCCTAACCCCTAACCCTAACTCTAACCGTAACCCTAGCGCTAACCCTAACCCTAATCCTAACACTTACCCAAAACCCTCACCTTAAGTGTAATCGTAACTCTAGTTCTTACCGTGACCCTAAACTTGACCCTAAGTACAACCCTATCCTAAACCTAACTGGAACACTAACCCCTGACCCTAACTCTAACCCAAATGCTTAGCCTAAACCTAATCGAAACCCTAAACATAACCTTAACCAGTAATCATAACTCAAACCCTAACCCTAAGCCGAACCCTCACCCTTCACCAAAATTTCACGCTAACCATAACCCTAAACCTACCCTAACTTCATTCAAACCCTAACCCTAACCAAAATTAACGCTGATACTAAACATAACCATAAACCTCAACCTAAACCTAACCCTAACCCTGACCTGAACCTGAACCCTAACCGCAACCCTAAACCTCACGCTTAACATAAACTTCACCCTAACACTAACCCTAAAACTAAACATAACACTAAATCTCCCCCAACCCTGACCCTAGCCCTAAACCTAACCGTAAACCTAACCCTAAACTTAACTCTAATCCTGACCCCAAATCTACCTCTAACCCTATTCCTAACGCTAAAACTTACCCTACACACTCAGCTTAAATGGAAACCCAGCAATAACCCTCACCCTAACATCAAAACCTAACCCCAAACCTTAACCTAACCCTATCCCTAACCTTCACCTAGTCCTAAACTTAACATGACTTAACTCTAACACTTAACCTAACCCTAAGTCGAAACCTAACCTTAACCCTAAACTTCATCCTAAACTTAACCCCAACCACTAACTCTAACCTTAAGCTCAAATCTCACCCTTAACTTCAACTTCACCCTAAACCTAACCCTAAACCAAAACCTAACCCTAACCCTAAACCTAACCCTATACCTGACCCTAATATTTACCGAAACACCTAAACCTAACCCTAACACTAAACCTACCCCTAAAGCTACCCCTAACCTTAACTCAAACACCAAACCCTAACCCTTACCCTAACCCTCATCCTTGACCTAATTTTACCCAAAACCTAAGCCTAACCCTAAGCCTAAAATTAAACCAAACCCTAAACAATCCCCTAACTCTAGGCCTAACCCTAAACACAAGCCCTAACCCTAACCGAACACTAAACCTAACCTTAACACTAACCTGAACACAAACCCAAACTCTAGCCCTAACCATAAAAATAACCTTAACCCTAACCTAAACTTCATCCAAACCCTAACCCTAACCTTCAACCTAAACCCAATCCAAACCCTTACCTTAAACCTAACCCTAACCATAACGCTAGTCCCTCTCTAACCCTAAATTTAACCCTTACTACAGCTCTGAAACTAAACCTAAACAGTATCCTAATCCTAACCCTAATTCTAACCTTGACCCTAAATAGAACACTAACTCTAATCCTTAACCTGGACATAAAGCTAACTCTTATCCTACACCTAAACCTAACCCTGAACCTAAACCTAACTCTAACTCTAACCCTAATCATAACACTTACCCTAAACCCTCACCTTAGCTGTAAAACTAACTGTAACCCTCACTCTAACTCCTAACAGTATCCTTCAACCCTAACCCTAATGCTAAAGCTGTCCCTAAGCAGAGCACTAACCTGAAACCCCTAAGCCCTAACGATAACACTAACCCTAACCCAAACCCTAACCCCTAAGACAAAAGCCTAACCCAAACATTAACCCTAACTCTAACTCTAACCCGAAAACTAATTAGAAACCTAACCCCAACACTAACCGTAAACTAAACCTAACCATGACCGGAACCACAATGCCTAACCAGTACCCTCACCCAAACCCTAATCCTAAACTACACCTCTAACCCCTGACACCTTACCAGAACCATAATCCTAAACCTACCCAACCCTAACCCTAAATCTAACCCTCACCCCAACCACAATGCCTAACACAAATCGTAACCCTAACTCTTATACCTAACTCTAACCTAAAATCTAACCCTAACCCTAAAACTAAACAAAACCCGGAAACTTAGCTCTAACCCTAAACACAACCTTAACACTAACCTAAAAACAAACCCAACCTTAGCCATAACCCTAACCCTCAACCTATCTTAAACTTCACCCTATCCGTAACCTAAAGCAAACCCTAACCTTAACGCTAACCTTAACCTTGGCCCAGTTGTGACCCTAAACATAACGCTTAGTATATCTCTGACCCTAACCCTCGCCCTGAACCCAATCCTAATCCTAACACTGACCCTAACACTAACCTAACCTTAACCTAACTTTAAGCCTATCATAAACTTAAACCTAACCCTAACCCCTAACCCTAACTCTAACCGTAACCCTAGCGCTAACCCTAACCCTAATCCTAACACTTACCCAAAACCCTCACCTTAAGTGTAATCGTAACTCTAATTCTTACCGTGACCCTAAACTTGACCCTAAGTACAACCCTATCCTGAACCTAACTGAAACACTAACCCCTATCCCTAACTCTAACCCAAATCCTTAGCCTAAACCTAATCGAAACCCTAAACATAACCTTAACCAGTAACCATAACTCAAACCCTAACCCTAAGCCGAACCCTCACCCTTAACCAAAATTTTACGCTAACCATAACCCTAAACCTACCCTAACTTCATTCAAACCCTAACCCTAACCAAAATTAACACTGATACTAAACATAACCCTAAACCTCAACCTAAACCTAACCCTAACCCTGACCTGAACCTGAACCCTAACCGCAACCCTAAACCTCACGCTAAACATAAACTTCACCCTAACACTAACCCTAAAACTAAACATAACACTAAATCTCCCCCAACCCTGATCCTAGCCCGAAACCTAACCGTAAACCTAACCCGAAACTTAACTCTAACCCTGACCCCAAATCTAACTCTAACCCTATTCCTAACGCTAAAACTTACCCTACACACTCAGCTTAAAAGGAAACCCAGCAATAACCCTCACCCTAAAATGAAAACCTAACCCCAAACTTAACCTAACCCTATCCCTAACCTTCACCTAGTTCTAAACTTAACATGACTTAACCCTAACGCTTAACCTAACCCTAAATCTAAACCTAACCTTAACCCTAAACTTCATCCTAAACTTAACCCTAACCCTAACCACTAACCCTAACCTTAAGCTCAACTCTCACCCTTAACTTCAACTTCACCCTAAACCTAACCCTAAACCAAAACCTAACCCTAACCCTAAACCTAACCCTATACCTGACCCTAATATTTACCCAAACACTTAAACCTAACCCTAACCCTAAACCTACCCCTAACGCTACCCCTAACCTTAACTCAAACACCAAACCCTAACCTTTACCCTAACCCTCATCCTTGACCTAATTTTACCCAGAACCTAAGCCTAACCCTAAGCCTAAAACTAAACCAAACCCTAAACAATCCCCTAACTCTAGGCCTAACCCTAAACACAAGCCCTAACCCTAACCGAACACTAAACCTAACCTTAACACTAACCTGAACACAAACCCAAACTCTAGCCCTAACCATAAAAATAACCTTAACCCTAACCTAAACTTCATCCAAACCCTAACCCTAACCTTCAACCTAAACCCAATCCAAACCCTTACCTTAAACCTAACCCTAACCATAACGCTAGTCCCTCTCTAACCCTAAATTTAACCCTTACAACAGCTCAGAAACTAAACCTAAACAGTATCCTAATCCTAACCCTAATTCTAACCTTGACCCTAAATAGAACACTAACTCTAATCCTTAACCTGGACATAAAGCTAACTCTTATCCTACACCTAACCCTAACCCTGAACCTAAACCTAACTCTAACTCTAACCCTAATCATAACACTTACCCTAAACCCTCACCTTAGCTGTAAAACTAACCGTAACCCTCACTCTAACTCCTAACAGTATCCTTCCACCCTAACCCTAATGCTAACCCTAGCCCTAAGCAGAACACTAACCTGAAACCCCTAAGCCCTAACGATAACACTAACCCTAACCCAAACCCTAAACCCTAAGACAAAAGCCTAACCCAAACATTAACCCTAACTCTAACTCTAACCCGAAAACTAATTAGAAACCTAACCCTAACCCTAACCCTAAACTAAACCTAACCATGACCGGAACCACAATGCCTAACCAGTACCCTCACCCAAACCCTAACCCTAAACTACACCTCTAACCCCTGACACCTTACCAGAACCATAATCCTAAACCTACTCAACCCTAACCCTAAATCTAACCCTCACCCCAACCACAATGCCTAACACAAATCGTAACCCTAACTCTTATACCTAACTCTAACCTAAAATCTAACCCTAACCCGAAAACTAAACAAATCCCGGAAACTTAGGTCTAACCCTAAACACAACCTTAACACTAACCTAAAAACAAACCCAACCCTAGCCATAACCCTAACCCTCAACCTATCTTAAACTTCACCCTATCCCTAACCTAAAGCGAACCCTAACTTTAACCCTAACCTTAACCTTGGCCCACTTGTGACCCTAAACATAACCCTTAGTATATCTCTGACCCTAACCCTCGCCCTGAACCCAATCCTAATCCTAACACTGACCCTAACACTAACCTAACCTTAACCTAACTTGAAGCCTATCATAAACTTAAACCTAACCCTAACCCCTAACCCTAACTCTAACCGTAACCCTAGCGCTAACCCTAACCCTAATCCTAACACTTACCCAAAACCCTCACCTTAACTGTAATCGTAACTCTAATTCTTACCGTGACCCTGAACTTGACCCTAAGTACAACCCTATCCTAAACCTAACTGGAACACTAACCCCTAACCCTAACTCTAACCCAAATGCTTAGCCTAAACCTAATCGAAACCCTAAACATAACCTTAACCAGTAACCATAACTCAAACCCTAACCCTAAGCCGAACCCTCACCCTTCACCAAAATTTCACGCTAACCATAACCCTAAACCTACCCTAACTTCATTCAAACCCTAACCCTAACCAAAATTAACGCTGATACTAAACATAACCCTAAACCTCAACCTAAACCTAACCCTAACCCTGACCTGAACCTGAACCCTAACCGCAACCCTAAACCTCACGCTTAACATAAACTTCACCCTAACACTAACCCTAAAACTAAACATAACACTAAATCTCCCCCAACCCTGACCCTAGCCCTAAACCTAACCGTAAACCTAACCCTAAACTTAACTCTAATCCTGACCCCAAATCTACCTCTAACCCTATTCCTAACGCTAAAACTTACCCTACACACTCAGCTTAAATGGAAACCCAGCAATAACCCTCACCCTAACATCAAAACCTAACCCCAAACCTTAACCTAACCCTATCCCTAACCTTCACCTAGTCCTAAACTTAACATGACTTAACCCTAACACTTAAGCTAAAACTAAATCTAAACCTATCCTTAACCCTAAACTTCATCCTAAACTTAACCCTAACCCTAACCACTAACCCTAACCTTAAGCTCAACTCTCACCCTTAACTTCAACTTCACCCTAAACCTAACCCTAAACCAAAACCTAACCCTAACCCTAAACCTAACCCTATACCTGACCCTAATATTTACCCAAACACCTAAACCTAACCCTAACACTAAACCTACCCCTAAAGCTACCCCTAACCTTAACTCAAACACCAAACCCTAACCCTTACCCTAACCCTCATCCTTGACCTAATTTTACCCAAAACCTAAGCCTAAAACTAAGCCTAAAACTAAACCAAACCCTAAACAATCCCCTAACTCTAGGCCTAACCCTAAACACAAGCCCTAACCCTAACCGAACACTAAACCTAACCTTAACACTAACCTGAACACAAACCCAAACTCTAGCCCTAACCATAAAAATAATCTTAACCCTAACCTAAGCTTCATCCACACCCTAACCCTAACCTTCAACCTAAACCCAATCCAAACCCTTACCTTAAACCTAACCCTAACCATAACGCTAGTCCCTCTCTAACCCTAAATTTAACCCTTACAACAGCTCTGAAACTAAACCTAAACAGTATCCTAATCCTAACCCTAATTCTAACCTTGACCCTAAATAGAACACTAACTCTAATCCTTAACCTGGACATAAAGCTAACTCTTATCCTACACCTAACCTTAACCCTGAACCTAAACCTAACTCTAACTCTAACCCTAATCATAACACTTACCCTAAACCCTCACCTTAGCTGTAAAACTAACCGTAACCTTCAGTCTAACTCCTAACAGTATCCTTCCACCCTAACCCTAATGCTAACCCTAGCCCTAAGCAGAACACTAACCTGAAACCCCTAAGCCCTAACGATAACACTAACCCTAACCCAAACCCTAACCCCTAAGACAAAAGCCTAACCCAAACATTAACCCTAACTCTAACTCTAACCCGAAAACTAATTAGAAACCTAACCCCAACAGTAACCCTAAACTAAACCTAACCATGACCGGAACCACAATGCCTAACCAGTACCCTCACCCAAACCCTAACCCTAAACTACACCTCTAACCCCTGACACCTTACCAGAACCATAATCCTAAACCTACTCAACCCTAACCCTAAATCTAACCCTCACCCCAACCACAATGCCTAACACACATCGTAACCCTCACTCTTATACCTAACTCTAACCTAAAATCTAACCCTAACCCTAAAACTAATCAAAACCCGGAAACTTAGCTCTAACCCTAAACACAACCTTAACACTAACCTAAAAACAAACCCAACCTTAGCCATAACCCTAACCCTCAACCTATCTTAAACTTCACCCTATCCCTAACCTAAAGCAAACCCTAACTTTAACCCTAACCTTAACCTTGGCCCACTTGTGACCCTAAACATAACCCTTAGTATATCTCTGACCCTAACCCTCGCCCTGAACCCAATCCTAATCCTAACACTGACCCTAACACTAACCTAACCTTAACCTAACTTGAAGCCTATCATAAACTTAAACCTAACCCTAACCCCTAACCCTAACTCTAACCGTAACCCTAGCGCTAACCCTAACCCTAATCCTAACACTTACCCAAAACCCTCACCTTAAGTGTAATCGTAACTCTAATTCTTACCGTGACCCTGAACTTGACCCTAAGTACAACCCTATCCTAAACCTAACTGAAACACTATCCCCTAACCCTAACTCTAACCCAAATCCTTAGCCTAAACCTAATCGAAACCCTAAACATAACCTTAACCAGTAACCATAACTCAAACAATAACCCTAAGCCGAACCCTCACCCTTCACCAAAATTTCACGCTAACCATAACCCTAAACCTACCCTAACTTCATTCAAACCCTAACCCTAACCAAAATTAACACTGATACTAAACATAACCCTAAACCTCAACCTAAACCTAACCCTAACCCTGACCTGAACCTGAACCCTAAACGCAACCCTAAACCTCACGCTTAACATAAACTTCACCCTAACACTAACCCCAAAACTAAACATAACACTAAATCTCCCCCAACCCTGACCCTAGCCCGAAACCTAACCGTAAACCTAACCCGAAACTTAACTCTAATCCTGACCCCAAATCTACCTCTAACCCTATTCCTAACGCTAAAACTTACCCTACACACTCAGCTTAAATGGAAACCCAGCAATAACCCTCACCCTAACATCAAAACCTAACCCCAAACCTTAACCTAACCCTATCCCTAACCTTCACCTAGTCCTAAACTTAACATGACTTAACCCTAACGCTTAACCTAACCCTAAATCGAAACCTAACCTTAACCCTAAACTTCATCCTAAACTTAACCCTAACCCTAACCACTAACCCTAACCTTAAGCTCAACTCTCACCCTTAACTTCAACTTCACCCTAAACCTAACCCTAAACCAAAACCTAACCCTAACCCTAAACCTAACCCTATACCTGACCCTAATATTTACCCAAACACCTAAACCTAACCCTAACCCTAAACCTACCTCTAACGCTACCCCTAACCTTAACTCAAACACCAAACCCTAACCCTTACCCTAACCCTCATCCTTGACCTAATTTTACCCAAAACCTAAGCCTAACTCTAAGCCTAAAACTAAACCAAACCCTAAACAATCCCCTAACTCTAGACCTAACCCTAAACATAAGCCCTAACCCTAACCGAACCCTAAACCTAACCTTAACACTAACCTGAACACAAACGCAAACTCTAGCCCTAACCATAAAAATAACCTTAACCCTAACCTAAACTTCATCCAAACCCTAACTCTAACCTTCAACCTAAACCCAACCCAAACCCTTACCTTAAACCTAACCCTAACCATAACGCTAGTCCCTCTCTTCTAACCCTAAATTTAACCCTTACAACAGCTCTGAAACTAAACCTGAACAGAATCCTAATCCTAACCCTAATTCTAACCTTGACCCTAAATAGAACACTAACTCTAATCCTTAACCTGGACATAGAGCTAACTCTTATCCTACACCTAACCCTAACCCTGAACCTAAACCTAACTCTAACTCTAACCCTAATCATAACACTTACCCTAAACCCTCACCTTAGCTGTAAAACTAACCGTAACCCTCACTCTAACTCCTAACAGTATCCTTCCACCCTAACCCTAATGCTAACCCTAGCCCTAAGCAGAACACTAACCTGAAACCCCTAAGCCCTAACGATAACACTAACCCTAACCCAAACCCTAACCCCTAAGACAAAAGCCTAACCCAAACATTAACCCTAACTCTAACTCTAACCCGAAAACTAATTAGAAACCTAACCCTAACCCTAACCCTAAACTAAACCTAACCATGACCGGAACCACAATGCCTAACCAGTACCCTCACCCAAACCCTAACCCTAAACTACACCTCTAACCCCTGACACCTTACCAGAACCATAATCCTAAACCTACCCAACCCTAACCCTAAATCTAACCCTCACCCCAACCACAATGCCTAACACAAATCGTAACCCTAACTCTTATACCTAACTCTAACCTAAAATCTAACCCTAACCCGAAAACTAAACAAAACCCGGAAACTTAGCTCTAACCCTAAACACAACCTTAACACTAACCTAAAAACAAACCCAACCTTAGCCATAACCCTAACCCTCAACCTATCTTAAACTTCACCCTATCCCTAACCTAAAGCGAACCCTAACTTTAACCCTAACCTTACCCTTGGCCCACTTGTGACCCTAAACATAACCCTTAGTATATCTCTGACCCTAACCCTCGCCCTGAACCCAATCCTAATCCTAACACTGACCCTAACACTAACCTAACCTTAACCTAACTTGAAGCCTATCATAAACTTAAACCTAACCCTAACCCCTAACCCTAACTAACCGTAACCCTAGCGCTAACCCTAACCCTAATCCTAACACTTACCCAAAACCCTCACCTTAAGTGTAATCGTAACTCTAATTCTTACCGTGACCCTAAACTTGACCCTAAGTACAACCCTATCCTAAACCTAACTGAAACACTAACCCCTAACCCTAACTCTAACCCAAATCCTTAGCCTAAACCTAATCGAAACCCTAAACATAACCTTAACCAGTAATCATAACTCAAACCCTAACCCTAAGCCGAACCCTCACCCTTCACCAAAATTTCACGCTAACCATAACCCTAAACCTACCCTAACTTCATTCAAACCCTAACCCTAACCAAAATTAACACTGATACTAAACATAACCCTAAACCTCAACCTAAACCTAACCCTAACCCTGACCTGAACCTGAACCCTAACCGCAACCCTAAACCTCACGCTTAACATAAACTTCACCCTAACACTAACCCTAAAACTAAACATAACACTAAATCTCCCCCAACCCTGACCCTAGCCCGAAACCTAACCGTAAACCTAATCCTAAACTTAACTCTAATCCTGACCCCAAATCTACCTCTAACCCTATTCCTAACGCTAAAACTTACCCTACACACTCAGCTTAAATGGAAACCCAGCAATAACCCTCACCCTAACATCAAAACCTAACCCCAAACCTTAACCTAACCCTATCCCTAACCTTCACCTAGTCCTAAACATAACATGACTTACCCTAACGCTTAACCTAACCCTAAATCGAAACCTAACCTTAACCCTAAACTTCATCCTAAACTTAACCCTAACCCTAACCACTAACCCTAACCTTAAGCTCAACTCTCACCCTTAACTTCAACTTCAACCTAAACCTAACCCTAAACCAAAACCTAACCCTAACCCTAAACCTAACCCTATACCGGACCCTAATATTTACCCAAACACCTAAATCTAACCCTAACCCTAAACCTACCCCTAACGCTACCCCTAACCCTAACTCAAACACCAAACCCTAACCCTTACCCTAACCCTCATCCTTGACCTAATTTTACCCAAAACCTAAGCCTAACCCTAAGCCTAAAACTAAACCAAACCCTAAACAATCCCCTAACTCTAGGCCTAACCCTAAACACAAGCCCTAACCCTAACCGAACACTAAACCTAACCTTAACACTAACCTGAACACAAACCCAAACTCTAGCCCTAACCATAAAAATAACCTTAACCCTAACCTAAACTTCATCCACACCCTAACCCTAACCTTCAACCTAAACCCAATCCAAACCCTTACCTTAAACCTAACCCTAACCATAACGCTAGTCCCTCTCTTCTAACCCTAAATTTAACCCTTACAACAGCTCTGAAACTAAACCTAAACAGTATCCTAATCCTAACCCTAATTCTAACCTTGACCCTAAATAGAACACTAACTCTAATCCTTAACCTGGACATAAAGCTAACTCTTATCCTACACCTAACCCTAACCCTGAATCTAAACCTAACTCTAACTCTAACCCTAATCATAACACTTACCCTAAACCCTCACCTTAGCTGTAAAACTAACCGTAACCCTCACTCTAACTCCTAACAGTATCCTTCCACCCTAACCCTAATGCTAACCCTAGCCCTAAGCAGAACACTAACCTGAAACCCCTAAGCCCTAACGATAACACTAACCCTAACCCAAACCCTAACCCCTAAGACAAAAGCCTAACCCAAACATTAACCCTAACTCTAACTCTAACCCGAAAACTAATTAGAAACATAACCCTAACCCTAACCCTAAACTAAACCTAACCATGACTGGAACCACAATGCCTAACCTGTACCCTCACCCAAACCCTAACCCTAAACTACACCTCTAACCCCTGACACCTTACCAGAACCATAATCCTAAACCTACCCAACCCTAACCCTAAATCTAACCCTCACCCCAACCACAATGCCTAACACAAATCGTAACCCTAACTCTTATACCTAACTCGAACCTAAAATATAACCCTAACTCTAAAACTAAACAAAACCCGGAAACTTAGCTCTAACCCTAAACACAACCTTAACACTAACCTAAAATCAAACCCAACCTTAGCCATAACCCTAACCCTCAACCTATCTTAAACTTCACCCTATCCCTAACCTAAAGCAAACCCTAACTTTAACCCTAACCTTAACCTTGGCCCACTTGTGACCCTAAACATAACCCTTAGTATATCTCTGACTCTAACCCTCGCCCTGAACCCAATCCTAATCCTAACACTGACCCTAACACTAACCTAACCTTAACCTAACTTTAACCCTATCATAAACTTAAACCTAAACCTAACCCTTACCCTAACTCTAAACGTAACCCTAGCGCTAACCCTAACCCTAATCCTAACACTTACCCAAAACCCTCACCTTAAGTGTAATCGTAACTCTAATTCTTACCGTGACCCTAAACTTGACCCTAAGTACAACCCTATCCTAAACCTAACTGAAACACTAACCCCTAACCCTAACTCTAACCCAAATGCTTAGCCTAAACCTAATCGAAACCCTAAACATAACCTTAACCAGTAACCATAACTCAAACCCTAACCCTAAGCCGAACCCTCACACTTCACCAAAATTTCACGCTAACCATAACCCTAAACCTACCCTAACTTCATATAAACCCTAACCCTAACCAAAATTAACACTGATACTAAACATAACCCTAAACCTCAACCTAAACCTAACCCTAACCCTGACCTGAACCTGAACCCTAACCGCAACCCTAAACCTCACGCTTAACATAAACTTCACCCTAACACTAACCCTAAAACTAAACATAACACTAAATCTCCCCCAACCCTGACCCTAGCCCTAAACCTAACCGTAAACCTAACCCTAAACTTAACTCTAATCCTGACCCCAAATCTACCTCTAACCCTATTCCTAACGCTAAAACTTAGCCTACACACTCAGCTTAAATGGAAACACAGCAATAACCCTCACCCTAACATCAAAACCTAACCCCAAACCTTAACCTAACCCTATCCCTAACCTTCACCTAGTCCTAAACTTAACATGACTTAACCCTAACACTTAAGCTAAAACTAAATCTAAACCTATCCTTAACCCTAAACTTCATCCTAAACTTAACCCTAACCCTAACCACTAACCCTAACCTTAAGCTCAACTCTCACCCTTAACTTCAACTTCACCCTAAACCTAACCCTAAACCAAAACCTAACCCTAACCCTAAACCTAACCCTATACCTCACCCTAATATTTACGCAAACACCTAAACCTAACCCTAACACTAAGCCTACCCCTAAAGCTACCCCTAACCTTAACTCAAACACCAAACCCTAACCCTTACCCTAACCCTCATCCTTGACCTAATTTTACCCAAAACCTAAGCCTAAAACTAAACCAAACCCTAAACAATCCCCTAACTCTAGACCTAACCCTAAACATAAGCCCTAACCCTAACCGAACCCTAAACCTAACCTTAACACTAACCTGAACACAAACGCAAACTCTAGCCCTAACCATAAAAATAACCTTAACCCTAACCTAAAGTTCATCCAAACCCTAACTCTAACCTTCAACCTAAACCCAACCCAAACCCTTACCTTAAACCTAACCCTAACCATAACGCTAGTCCCTCTCTTCTAACCCTAAATTTAACCCTTACAACAGCTCTGAAACTAAACCTGAACAGAATCCTAATCCTAACCCTAATTCTAACCTTGACCCTAAATAGAACACTAACTCTAATCCTTAACCTGGACATAAAGCTAACTCTTATCCTACACCTAACTCTAACCCTCAACCTAAACCTAACTCTAACTCTAACCCTAATCATAACACTTACCCTAAACCCTCACCTTAGCTGTAAAACTAACCGTAACCCTCACTCTAACTCCTAACAGTATCCTTCCACCCTAACCCTAATGCTAACCCTAGCCCTAAGCAGAACACTAACCTGAAACCCCTAAGCCCTAACGATAACACTAACCCTAACCCAAACCCTAACCCCTAAGACAAAAGCCTAACCCAAACATTAACCCTAACTCTAACTCTAACCGGAAAACTAATTAGAAACGTCACCCTAACCCTAACCCTAAACTAAACCTAACCATGACCGGAACCACAATGCCTAACCAGTACCCTCACCCAAACCCTAACCCTAAACTACACCTCTAACCCCTGACACCTTACCAGAACCATAATCCTAAACCTACCCAACCCTAACCCTAAATCTAACCCTCACCCCAACCACAATGCCTAACACAAATCGTAACCCTAACTCTTATACCTAAGTCTAACCTAAAATCTAACCCTAACCCGAAAACTAAACAAAACCCGGAAACTTAGCTCTAACCCTAAACACAACCTTAACACTAACCTAAAAACAAACCCAACCCTAGCCATAACCCTAACCCTCAACCTATCTTAAACTTCACCCTATCCCTAACCTAAAGCGAACCCTAACTTTAACCCTAACCTTAACCTTGGCCCACTTGTGACCCTAAACATAACCCTTAGTATATCTCTGACCCTAACCCTCGCCCTGAACCCAATCCTAATCCTAACACTGACCCTAACACTAACCTAACCTTAACCTGACTTGAAGCCTATCATAAACTTAAACCTAACCCTAACCCCTAACCCTAACTAACCGTAACCCTAGCGCTAACCCTAACCCTAATCCTAACACTTACCCAAAACCCTCACCTTAAGTGTAATCGTAACTCTAATTCTTACCGTGACCCTAAACTTGACCCTAAGTACAACCCTATCCTAAACCTAACTGAAACACTAACCCCTAACCCTAACTCTAACCCAAATGCTTAGCCTACACCTAATCGAAACCCTAAACATAACCTTAACCAGTAACCATAACTCAAACCCTAACCCTAAGCCGAACCCTCACCCTGAACCAAAATTTCACGCTAACCATAACCCTAAACCTACCCTAACTTCATTCAAACCCTAACCCTAACCAAAATTAACACTGATACTAAACATAACCCTAAACCTCAACCTAAACCTAACCGTAACCCTGACCTGAACCTGAACCCTAACCGCAACTCTAAACCTCACGCTTAACATAAACTTCACCCTAACACTAACCCTAAAACTAAACATAACACTAAATCTCCCCCAACCCTGACCCTAGCCCTAAACCTAACCGTAAACCTAACCCTAAACTTAACTCTAATCCTGACCCCAAATCTACCTCTAACCCTATTCCTAACGCTAAAACTTACCCTACACACTCAGCTTAAATGGAAACCCAGCAATAACCCTCACCCTAACATCAAAACCTAACCCCAAACCTTAACCTAACCCTATCCCTAACCTTCACCTAGTCCTAAACATAACATGACTTAACCCTAACGCTTAACCTAACCCTAAATCGAAACCTAACCTTAACCCTAAACTTCATCCTAAACTTAACCCTAACCCTAACCACTAACCCTAACCTTAAGCTCAACTCTCACCCTTAACTTCAACTTCAACCTAAACCTAACCCTAAACCAAAACCTAACCCTAATCCTAAACCTAACCCTATACCGGACCTTAATATTTACAAAACACCTAAACCTAACCCTAACCCTAAACCTACCCCTAACGCTACCCCTAACCTTAACTCAAACACCAAACCCTAACCCTTACCCTAACCCTCATCCTTGACCTAATTTTACCCAAAACCTAAGCCTAACCCTAAGCCTAAAACTAAACCAAACCCTAAACAATCCCCTAACTCTAGGCCTAACCCTAAACACAAGCCCTAACCCTAACCGAACACTAAACCTAACCTTAACACTAACCTGAACACAAACCCAAACTCTAGCCCTAACCATAAAAATAACCTTAACCCTAACCTAAACTTCATCCACACCCTAACCCTAACCTTCAACCTAAACCCAATCCAAACCCTTACCTTAAACCTAACCCTAACCATAACGCTAGTCCGTCTCTAACCCTAAATTTAACCCTTACAACAGCTCTGAAACTAAACCTAAACAGTATCCTAATCCTAACCCTAATTTTAACCTTGACCCTAAATAGAACACTAACTCTAATCCTTAACCTGGACATAAAGCTAACTCTTATCCTACACCTAACCCTAACCCTGAACCTAAACCTAACTCTAACTCTAACCCTAATTATAACACTTACCCTAAACCCTCACCTTAGCTGTAAAACTAACCGTAACCCTCACTCTAACTCCTAACAGTATCCTTCCACCCTAACCCTAATGCTAACCCTAGCCCTAAGCAGAAAACTAACCTGAAACCCCTAAGCCCTAACGATAACACTAACCCTAACCCAAACCCTAACCCCTAAGACAAAAGCCTAACCCAAACATTAACCCTAACTCTAACTCTAACCCGAAAACTAATTAGAAACATAACCCTAACCCTAACCCTAAACTAAACCTAACCATGACTGGAACCACAATGCCTAACCAGTACCCTCACACAAACCCTAACCCTAAACTACACCTCTAACCCCTGACACCTTACCAGAACCATAATCCTAAACCTACCCAACCCTAACCCTAAATCTAACCCTCACCCCAACCACAATGCCTAACACAAATCGTAACCCTAAATCTTATACCTAACTCTAACCTAAAATATAACCCTAACCCTAAAACTAAACAAAACCCGGAAACTTAGCTCTAACCCTAAACACAACCTTAACACTAACCTAAAAACGAACCCAACCTTAGTCATAACCCTAACCCTCAACCTATCTTAAACTTCACCCTATCCCTAACCTAAAGCAAACCATAACTTTAACCCTAACCTTAACCTTGGCCCACTTGTGACCCTAAACATAACCCTTAGTATATCTCTGACCCTAACCCTCGCCCTGAACCCAATCCTAATCCTAACACTGACCCTAACACTAACCTAACCTTAACCTAACTTGAAGCCTATCATAAACTTAAACCTAACCCTAACCCCTAACCCTAACTAACCGTAACCCTAGCGCTAACCCTAACCCTAATCCTAACACTTACCCAAAACCCTCACCTTAAGTGTAATCGTAACTCTAATTCTTACCGTGACCCTAAACTTGACCCTAAGTACAACCCTATCCTAAACCTAACTGAAACACTAACCCCTAACCCTAACTCTAACCCAAATCCTTAGCCTAAACCTAATCGAAACCCTAAACATAACCTTAACCAGTAACCATAACTCAAACCCTAACCCTAAGCCGAACCCTCACCCTTCACCAAAATTTCACGCTAAGCATAACCCTAAACCTACCCTAACTTCATTCAAACCCTAACCCTAACCAAAATTAACACTGATACTAAACATAACCCTAAACCTCAACCTAAACCTAACCCTAACCCTGACCTGAACCTGAACCCTAACCGCAACCCTAAACCTCACGCTAAACATAAACTTCACCCTAACACTAACCCTAAAACTAAACATAACACTAAATCTCCCGCAACCCTGACCCTAGCCCGAAACCTAACCGTAAACCTAACCCTAAACTTAACTCTAATCCTGACCCCAAATCTACCTCTAACCCTATTCCTAACGCTAAAACTTACCCTACACACTCAGCTTAAATGGAAACCCAGCAATAACCCTCACCCTAACATCAAAACCTAACCCCAAACCTTAACCTAACCCTATCCCTAACCTTCACCTAGTCCTAAACTTAACATGACTTAACCCTAACGCTTAACCTAACCCTAAATCGAAACCTAACCTTAACCCTAAACTTCATCCTAAACTTAACCCTAACCCTAACCACTAACCCTAACCTTAAGCTCAACTCTCACCCTTAACTTCAACTTCACCCTAAACCTAACCCTAAACCAAAACCTAACCCTAACCCTAAACCTAACCCTATACCTGACCCTAATATTTACCCAAACACCTAAACCTAAACCTAACACTAAACCTACCCCTAACGCTACCCCTAACCTTAACTCAAACACCAAACCCTAACCCTTACCCTAACCCTCATTCTTGACCTAATTTTACCCAAAACCTAAGCCTAACCCTAAGCCTAAAACTAAACCAAACCCTAAACAATCCCCTAACTCTAGGCCTAACCCTAAACACAAGCCCTAACCCTAACCGAACACTAAACCTAACCTTAACACTAACCTGAACACAAACCCAAACTCTAGCCCTAACCATAAAAATAATCTTAACCTTAACCTAAACTTCATCCAAACCCTAACCCTAACCTTCAACCTAAACCCAACCCAAACCCTTACCTTAAACCTAACCCTAACCATAACGCTAGTCCCTCTCTTCTAACCCTAAATTTAACCCTTACAACAGCTCTGAAACTAAACCTGAACAGAATCCTAATCCTAACCCTAATTCTAACCTTGACCCTAAATAGAACACTAACTCTAATCCTTAACCTGGACATAAAGCTAACTCTTATCCTACACCTAACCCTAACCCTGAACCTAAACCTAACTCTAACTCTAACCCTAATCATAACACTTACCCTAAACCCTCACCTTAGCTGTAAAACTAACCGTAACCCTCACTCTAACTCCTAACAGTATCCTTCCACCCTAACCCTAATGCTAACCCTAGCCCTAAGCAGAACACTAACCTGAAACCCCTAAGCCCTAACGATAACACTAACCCTAACCCAAACCCTAACCCCTAAGACAAAAGCCTAACCCAAACATTAACCCTAACTCTAACTCTAACCCGAAAACTAATTAGAAACATAACCCTAACCCTAACCCTAAACTAAACCTAACCATGACCGGAACCACAATGCCTAACCAGTACCCTCACCCAAACCCTAACCCTAAACTACACCTCTAACCCCTGACACCTTACCAGAACCATAATCCTAAACCTACCCAACCTTAACCCTAAATCTAACCCTCACCCCAACCACAATGCCTAACACAAATCGTAACCCTAACTCTTATACCTAACTCGAACCTAAAATATAACCCTAACTCTAAAACTAAACAAAACCCGGAAACTTAGCTCTAACCCTAAACACAACCTTAACACTAACCTAAAATCAAACCCAACCTTAGCCATAACCCTAACCCTCAACCTATCTTAAACTTCACCCTATCCCTAACCTAAGGCAAACCCTAACTTTAACCCTAACCTTAACCTTGGCCCACTTGTGACCCTAAACATAACCCTTAGTATATCTCTGACTCTAACCCTCGCCCTGAACCCAATCCTAATCCTAACACTGACCCTAACACTAACCTAACCTTAACCTAACTTTAACCCTATCATAAACTTAAACCTAAACCTAACCCTTACCCTAACTCTAAACGTAACCCTAGCGCTAACCCTAACCCTAATCCTAACACTTACCCAAAACCCTCACCTTAAGTGTAATCGTAACTCTAATTCTTACCGTGACCCTAAACTTGACCCTAAGTACAACCCTATCCTAAACCTAACTGAAACACTAACCCCTAACCCTAACTCTAACCCAAATCCTTAGCCTAAACCTAATCGAAACCCTAAACATAACCTTAACCAGTAAATATAACTCAAACCCTTACCCTAAGCCGAACCCTCACCCTTCACCAAAATTTCACGCTAACCATAACCCTAAACCTACCCTAACTTCATTCAAACCCTAACCCTAACCAAAATTAACGCTGATACTAAACATAACCATAAACCTCAACCTAAACCTAACCCTAACCCTGACCTGAACCTGAACCCTAACCGCAACCCTAAACCTCACGCTTAACATAAACTTCACCCTAACACTAACCCTAAAACTAAACATAACACTAAATCTCCCCCAACCCTGACCCTAGCCCGAAACCTAACCGTAAACCTAACCCTAAACTTAACTCTAATCCTGACCCCAAATCTATCTCTAACCCTATTCCTAACGCTAAAACTTAGCCTACACACTCAGCTTCAATGGAAACCCAGCAATAACCCTCACCCTAACATCAAAACCTAACCCCAAACCTTAACCTAACCCTATCCCTAACCTTCACCTAGTCCTAAACTTAACATGACTTAACCCTAACACTTAAGCTAAAACTAAATCTAAACCTATCCTTAACCCTAAACTTCATCCTAAACTTAACCCTAACCCTAACCACTAACCCTAACCTTAAGCTCAACTCTCACCCTTAACTTCAACTTCACCCTAAACCTAACCCTAAACCAAAACCTAACCCTAACCCTAAACCTAACCCTATACCTCACCCTAATATTTACGCAAACACCTAAACGTAACCCTAACACTAAGCCTACCCCTAAAGCTACCCCTAACCTTAACTCAAACACCAAACCCTAACCCTTACCCTAACCCTCATCCTTGACCTAATTTTACCCAAAACCTAAGCCTAAAACTAAACCAAACCCTAAACAATCCCCTAACTCTAGACCTAACCCTAAACATAAGCCCTAACCCTAACCGAACCCTAAACCTAACCTTAACACTAACCTGAACACAAACGCAAACTCTAGCCCTAACCATAAAAATAACCTTAACCCTAACGTAAAGTTCATCCAAACCCTAACTCTAACCTTCAACCTAAACCCAACCCAAACCCTTACCTTAAACCTAACCCTAACCATAACGCTAGTCCCTCTCTTCTAACCCTAAATTTAACCCTTACAACAGCTCTGAAACTAAACCTGAACAGAATCCTAATCCTAACCCTAATTCTAACCTTGACCCTAAATAGAACACTAACTCTAATCCTTAACCTGGACATAAAGCTAACTCTTATCCTACACCTAACCCTAACCCTGAACCTAAACCTAACTCTAACTCTAACCCTAATCATAACACTTACCCTAAACCCTCACCTTAGCTGTAAAACTAACCGTAACCCTCACTCTAACTCCTAACAGTATCCTTCCACCCTAACCCTAATGCTAACCCTAGCCCTAAGCAGAACACTAACCTGAAACCCCTAAGCCCTAACGATAACACTAACCCTAACCCAAACCCTAACCCCTAAGACAAAAGCCTAACCCAAACATTAACCCTAACTCTAACTCTAACCCGAAAACTAATTAGAAACATAACCCTAACCCTAACCCTAAACTAAACCTAACCATGACCGGAACCACAATGCCTAACCAGTACCCTCACCCAAACCCTAACCCTAAACTACACCTCTAACCCCTGACACCTTACCAGAACCATAATCCTAAACCTACCCAACCTTAACCCTAAATCTAACCCTCACCCCAACCACAATGCCTAACACAAATCGTAACCCTAACTCTTATACCTAACTCGAACCTAAAATATAACCCTAACTCTAAAACTAAACAAAACCCGGAAACTTAGCTCTAACCCTAAACACAACCTTAACACTAACCTAAAATCAAACCCAACCTTAGCCATAACCCTAACCCTCAACCTATCTTAAACTTCACCCTATCCCTAACCTAAGGCAAACCCTAACTTTAACCCTAACCTTAACCTTGGCCCACTTGTGACCCTAAACATAACCCTTAGTATATCTCTGACTCTAACCCTCGCCCTGAACCCAATCCTAATCCTAACACTGACCCTAACACTAACCTAACCTTAACCTAACTTTAACCCTATCATAAACTTAAACCTAAACCTAACCCTTACCCTAACTCTAAACGTAACCCTAGCGCTAACCCTAACCCTAATCCTAACACTTACCCAAAACCCTCACCTTAAGTGTAATCGTAACTCTAATTCTTACCGTGACCCTAAACTTGACCCTAAGTACAACCCTATCCTAAACCTAACTGAAACACTAACCCCTAACCCTAACTCTAACCCAAATCCTTAGCCTAAACCTAATCGAAACCCTTAACATAACCTTAACCAGTAAATATAACTCAAACCCTTACCCTAAGCCGAACCCTCACCCTTCACCAAAATTTCACGCTAACCATAACCCTAAACCTACCCTAACTTCATTCAAACCCTAACCCTAACCAAAATTAACGCTGATACTAAACATAACCATAAACCTCAACCTAAACCTAACCCTAACCCTGACCTGAACCTGAACCCTAACCGCAACCCTAAACCTCACGCTTAACATAAACTTCACCCTAACACTAACCCTAAAACTAAACATAACACTAAATCTCCCCCAACCCTGACCCTAGCCCGAAACCTAACCGTAAACCTAACCCTAAACTTAACTCTAATACTGACCCCAAATCTACCTCTAACCCTATTCCTAACGCTAAAACTTACCCTACACACTCAGCTTAAATGGAAACCCAGCAATAACCCTCACCCTAAAATCAAAACCTAACCCCAAACCTTAACCTAACCCTATCCCTAACCTTCACCTAGTCCTAAACTTAACGTGACTTAACCCTAACACTTAAGCTAAAACTAAATCTAAACCTATCCTTAACCCTAAACTTCATCCTAAACTTAACCCTAACCCTAACCACTAACCCTAACCTTAAGCTCAACTCTCACCCTTAACTTCAACTTCACCCTAAACCTAACCCTAAACCAAAACCTAACCCTAACCCTAAACCTAACCCTATACCTCACCCTAATATTTACGCAAACACCTAAACCTAACCCTAACACTAAGCCTACCCCTAAAGCTACCCCTAACCTTAACTCAAACACCAAACCCTAACCCTTACCCTAACCCTCATCCTTGACCTAATTTTACCCAAAACCTAAGCCTAAAACTAAACCAAACCCTAAACAATCCCCTAACTCTAGACCTAACCCTAAACATAAGCCCTAACCCTAACCGAACCCTAAACCTAACCTTAACACTAACCTGAACACAAACGCAAACTCTAGCCCTAACCATAAAAATAACCTTAACCCTAACGTAAAGTTCATCCAAACCCTAACTCTAACCTTCAACCTAAACCCAACCCAAACCCTTACCTTAAACCTAACCCTAACCATAACGCTAGTCCCTCTCTTCTAACCCTAAATTTAACCCTTACAACAGCTCTGAAACTAAACCTGAACAGAATCCTAATCCTAACCCTAATTCTAACCTTGACCCTAAATAGAACACTAACTCTAATCCTTAACCTGGACATAAAGCTAACTCTTATCCTACACCTAACCCTAACCCTGAACCTAAACCTAACTCTAACTCTAACCCTAATCATAACACTTACCCTAAACCCTCACCTTAGCTGTAAAACTAACCGTAACCCTCACTCTAACTCCTAACAGTATCCTTCCACCCTAACCCTAATGCTAACCCTAGCCCTAAGCAGAACACTAACCTGAAACCCCTAAGCCCTAACGATAACACTAACCCTAACCCAAACCCTAACCCCTAAGACAAAAGCCTAACCCAAACATTAACCCTAACTCTAACTCTAACCCGAAAACTAATTAGAAACATAACCCTAACCCTAACCCTAAACTAAACCTAACCATGACCGGAACCACAATGCCTAACCAGTACCCTCACCCAAACCCTAACCCTAAACTACACCTCTAACCCCTGACACCTTACCAGAACCATAATCCTAAACCTACCCAACCTTAACCCTAAATCTAACCCTCACCCCAACCACAATGCCTAACACAAATCGTAACCCTAACTCTTATACCTAACTCGAACCTAAAATATAACCCTAACTCTAAAACTAAACAAAACCCGGAAACTTAGCTCTAACCCTAAACACAACCTTAACACTAACCTAAAATCAAACCCAACCTTAGCCATAACCCTAACCCTCAACCTATCTTAAACTTCACCCTATCCCTAACCTAAGGCAAACCCTAACTTTAACCCTAACCTTAACCTTGGCCCACTTGTGACCCTAAACATAACCCTTAGTATATCTCTGACTCTAACCCTCGCCCTGAACCCAATCCTAATCCTAACACTGACCCTAACACTAACCTAACCTTAACCTAACTTTAACCCTATCATAAACTTAAACCTAAACCTAACCCTTACCCTAACTCTAAACGTAACCCTAGCGCTAACCCTAACCCTAATCCTAACACTTACCCAAAACCCTCACCTTAAGTGTAATCGTAACTCTAATTCTTACCGTGACCCTAAACTTGACCCTAAGTACAACCCTATCCTAAACCTAACTGAAACACTAACCCCTAACCCTAACTCTAACCCAAATCCTTAGCCTAAACCTAATCGAAACCCTAAACATAACCTTAACCAGTAAATATAACTCAAACCCTTACCCTAAGCCGAACCCTCACCCTTCACCAAAATTTCACGCTAACCATAACCCTAAACCTACCCTAACTTCATTCAAACCCTAACCCTAACCAAAATTAACACTGATACTAAACATAACCATAAACCTCAACCTAAACCTAACCCTAACCCTGACCTGAACCTGAACCCTAACCGCAACCCTAAACCTCACGCTTAACATAAACTTCACCCTAACACTAACCCTAAAACTAAACATAACACTAAATCTCCCCCAACCCTGACCCTAGCCCGAAACCTAACCGTAAACCTAACCCTAAACTTAACTCTAATACTGACCCCAAATCTACCTCTAACCCTATTCCTAACGCTAAAACTTACCCTACACACTCAGCTTAAATGGAAACCCAGCAATAACCCTCACCCTAACATCAAAACCTAACCCCAAACCTTAACCTAACCCTATCCCTAACCTTCACCTAGTCCTAAACTTAACATGACTTAACTCTAACGCTTAACCTAACCCTAAATCGAAACCTAACCTTAACCCTAAACTTCATCCTAAACTTCACCCTGACCCTAACCACTAACCCTAACCTTAAGCTCAACTCTCACCCTTAACTTCAACTTCACCCTAAACCTAACCCTAAACCAAAACCTAACCCTAACCCTAAACCTAAACCTATACCTCACCCTAATATTTACGCAAACACCTAAACCTAACCCTAACACTAAGCCTACCCCTAAAGCTACCCCTAACCTTAACTCAAACACCAAACCCTAACCCTTACCCTAACCCTCATCCTTGACCTAATTTTACCCAAAACCTAAGCCTAAAACTAAACCAAACCCTAAACAATCCCCTAACTCTAGACCTAACCCTAAACATAAGCCCTAACCCTAACCGAACCCTAAACCTAACCTTAACACTAACCTGAACACAAACGCAAACTCTAGCCCTAACCATAAAAATAACCTTAACCCTAACGTAAAGTTCATCCAAACCCTAACTCTAACCTTCAACCTAAACCCAACCCAAACCCTTACCTTAAACCTAACCCTAACCATAACGCTAGTCCCTCTCTTCTAACCCTAAATTTAACCCTTACAACAGCTCTGAAACTAAACCTGAACAGAATCCTAATCCTAACCCTAATTCTAACCTTGACCCTAAATAGAACACTAACTCTAATCCTTAACCTGGACATAAAGCTAACTCTTATCCTACACCTAACCCTAACCCTGAACCTAAACCTAACTCTAACTCTAACCCTAATCATAACACTTACCCTAAACCCTCACCTTAGCTGTAAAACTAACCGTAACCCTCACTCTAACTCCTAACAGTATCCTTCCACCCTAACCCTAATGCTAACCCTAGCCCTAAGCAGAACACTAACCTGAAACCCCTAAGCCCTAACGATAACACTAACCCTAACCCAAACCCTAACCCCTAAGACAAAAGCCTAACCCAAACATTAACCCTAACTCTAACTCTAACCCGAAAACTAATTAGAAACATAACCCTAACCCTAACCCTAAACTAAACCTAACCATGACCGGAACCACAATGCCTAACCAGTACCCTCACCCAAACCCTAACCCTAAACTACACCTCTAACCCCTGACACCTTACCAGAACCATAATCCTAAACCTACCCAACCTTAACCCTAAATCTAACCCTCACCCCAACCACAATGCCTAACACAAATCGTAACCCTAACTCTTATACCTAACTCGAACCTAAAATATAACCCTAACTCTAAAACTAAACAAAACCCGGAAACTTAGCTCTAACCCTAAACACAACCTTAACACTAACCTAAAATCAAACCCAACCTTAGCCATAACCCTAACCCTCAACCTATCTTAAACTTCACCCTATCCCTAACCTAAGGCAAACCCTAACTTTAACCCTAACCTTAACCTTGGCCCACTTGTGACCCTAAACATAACCCTTAGTATATCTCTGACTCTAACCCTCGCCCTGAACCCAATCCTAATCCTAACACTGACCCTAACACTAACCTAACCTTAACCTAACTTTAACCCTATCATAAACTTAAACCTAAACCTAACCCTTACCCTAACTCTAAACGTAACCCTAGCGCTAACCCTAACCCTAATCCTAACACTTACCCAAAACCCTCACCTTAAGTGTAATCGTAACTCTAATTCTTACCGTGACCCTAAACTTGACCCTAAGTACAACCCTATCCTAAACCTAACTGAAACACTAACCCCTAACCCTAACTCTAACCCAAATCCTTAGCCTAAACCTAATCGAAACCCTAAACATAACCTTAACCAGTAAATATAACTCAAACCCTTACCCTAAGCCGAACCCTCACCCTTCACCAAAATTTCACGCTAACCATAACCCTAAACCTACCCTAACTTCATTCAAACCCTAACCCTAACCAAAATTAACGCTGATACTAAACATAACCATAAACCTCAACCTAAACCTAACCCTAACCCTGACCTGAACCTGAACCCTAACCGCAACCCTAAACCTCACGCTTAACATAAACTTCACCCTAACACTAACCCTAAAACTAAACATAACACTAAATCTCCCCCAACCCTGACCCTAGCCCGAAACCTAACCGTAAACCTAACCCTAAACTTAACTCTAATACTGACCCCAAATCTACCTCTAACCCTATTCCTAACGCTAAAACTTAGCCTACACACTCAGCTTAAATGGAAACCCAGCAATAACCCTCACCCTAAAATCAAAACCTAACCCCAAACCTTAACCTAACCCTATCCCTAACCTTCACCTAGTCCTAAACTTAACGTGACTTAACCCTAACACTTAAGCTAAAACTAAATCTAAACCTATCCTTAACCCTAAACTTCATCCTAAACTTAACCCTAACCCTAACCACTAACCCTAACCTTAAGCTCAACTCTCACCCTTAACTTCAACTTCACCCTAAACCTAACCCTAAACCAAAACCTAACCCTAACCCTAAACCTAAACCTATACCTCACCCTAATATTTACGCAAACACCTAAACCTAACCCTAACACTAAGCCTACCCCTAAAGCTACCCCTAACCTTAACTCAAACACCAAACCCTAACCCTTACCCTAACCCTCATCCTTGACGTAATTTTACCCAAAACCTAAGCCTAAAACTAAACCAAACCCTAAACAATCCCCTAACTCTAGACCTAACCCTAAACATAAGCCCTAACCCTAACCGAACCCTAAACCTAACCTTAACACTAACCTGAACACAAACGCAAACTCTAGCCCTAACCATAAAAATAACCTTAACCCTAACGTAAAGTTCATCCAAACCCTAACTCTAACCTTCAACCTAAACCCAACCCAAACCCTTACCTTAAACCTAACCCTAACCATAACGCTAGTCCCTCTCTTCTAACCCTAAATTTAACCCTTACAACAGCTCTGAAACTAAACCTGAACAGAATCCTAATCCTAACCCTAATTCTAACCTTGACCCTAAATAGAACACTAACTCTAATCCTTAACCTGGACATAAAGCTAACTCTTATCCTACACCTAACCCTAACCCTGAACCTAAACCTAACTCTAACTCTAACCCTAATCATAACACTTACCCTAAACCCTCACCTTAGCTGTAAAACTAACCGTAATCCTCACTCTAACTCCTAACAGTATCCTTCCACCCTAACCCTAATGCTAACCCTAGCCCTAAGCAGAACACTAACCTGAAACCCCTAAGCCCTAACGATAACACTAACCCTAACCCAAACCCTAACCCCTAAGACAAAAGCCTAACCCAAACATTAACCCTAACTCTAACTCTAACCCGAAAACTAATTAGAAACATAACCCTAACCCTAACCCTAAACTAAACCTAACCATGACCGGAACCACAATGCCTAACCAGTACCCTCACCCAAACCCTAACCCTAAACTACACCTCTAACCCCTGACACCTTACCAGAACCATAATCCTAAACCTACCCAACCTTAACCCTAAATCTAACCCTCACCCCAACCACAATGCCTAACACAAATCGTAACCCTAACTCTTATACCTAACTCGAACCTAAAATATAACCCTAACTCTAAAACTAAACAAAACCCGGAAACTTAGCTCTAACCCTAAACACAACCTTAACACTAACCTAAAATCAAACCCAACCTTAGCCATAACCCTAACCCTCAACCTATCTTAAACTTCACCCTATCCCTAACCTAAGGCAAACCCTAACTTTAACCCTAACCTTAACCTTGGCCCACTTGTGACCCTAAACATAACCCTTAGTATATCTCTGACTCTAACCCTCGCCCTGAACCCAATCCTAATCCTAACACTGACCCTAACACTAACCTAACCTTAACCTAACTTTAACCCTATCATAAACTTAAACCTAAACCTAACCCTTACCCTAACTCTAAACGTAACCCTAGCGCTAACCCTAACCCTAATCCTAACACTTACCCAAAACCCTCACCTTAAGTGTAATCGTAACTCTAATTCTTACCGTGACCCTAAACTTGACCCTAAGTACAACCCTATCCTAAACCTAACTGAAACACTAACCCCTAACCCTAACTCTAACCCAAATCCTTAGCCTAAACCTAATCGAAACCCTAAACATAACCTTAACCAGTAAATATAACTCAAACCCTTACCCTAAGCCGAACCCTCACCCTTCACCAAAATTTCACGCTAACCATAACCCTAAACCTACCCTAACTTCATTCAAACCCTAACCCTAACCAAAATTAACACTGATACTAAACATAACCATAAACCTCAACCTAAACCTAACCCTAACCCTGACCTGAACCTGAACCCTAACCGCAACCCTAAACCTCACGCTTAACATAAACTTCACCCTAACACTAACCCTAAAACTAAACATAACACTAAATCTCCCCCAACCCTGACCCTAGCCCGAAACCTAACCGTAAACCTAACCCTAAACTTAACTCTAATACTGACCCCAAATCTACCTCTAACCCTATTCCTAACGCTAAAACTTACCCTACACACTCAGCTTAAATGGAAACCCAGCAATAACCCTCACCCTAACATCAAAACCTAACCCCAAACCTTAACCTAACCCTATCCCTAACCTTCACCTAGTCCTAAACTTAACATGACTTAACTCTAACGCTTAACCTAACCCTAAATCGAAACCTAACCTTAACCCTAAACTTCATCCTAAACTTCACCCTGACCCTAACCACTAACCCTAACCTTAAGCTCAACTCTCACCCTTAACTTCAACTTCACCCTAAACCTAACCCTAAACCAAAACCTAACCCTAACCCTAAACCTAAACCTATACCTCACCCTAATATTTACGCAAACACCTAAACCTAACCCTAACACTAAGCCTACCTCTAAAGCTACCCCTAACCTTAACTCAAACACCAAACCCTAACCCTTACCCTAACCCTCATCCTTGACCTAATTTTACCCAAAACCTAAGCCTAAAACTAAACCAAACCCTAAACAATCCCCTAACTCTAGACCTAACCCTAAACATAAGCCCTAACCCTAACCGAACCCTAAACCTAACCTTAACACTAACCTGAACACAAACGCAAACTCTAGCCCTAACCATAAAAATAACCTTAACCCTAACGTAAAGTTCATCCAAAATCTAACTCTAACCTTCAACCTAAACCCAACCCAAACCCTTACCTTAAACCTAACCCTAACCATAACGCTAGTCCCTCTCTTCTAACCCTAAATTTAACCCTTACAACAGCTCTGAAACTAAACCTGAACAGAATCCTAATCCTAACCCTAATTCTAACCTTGACCCTAAATAGAACACTAACTCTAATCCTTAACCTGGACATAAAGCTAACTCTTATCCTACACCTAACCCTAACCCTGAACCTAAACCTAACTCTAACTCTAACCCTAATCATAACACTTACCCTAAACCCTCACCTTAGCTGTAAAACTAACCGTAACCCTCACTCTAACTCCTAACAGTATCCTTCCACCCTAACCCTAATGCTAACCCTAGCCCTAAGCAGAACACTAACCTGAAACCCCTAAGCCCTAACGATAACACTAACCCTAACCCAAACCCTAACCCCTAAGACAAAAGCCTAACCCAAACATTAACCCTAACTCTAACTCTAACCCGAAAACTAATTAGAAACATAACCCTAACCCTAACCCTAAACTAAACCTAACCATGACCGGAACCACAATGCCTAACCAGTACCCTCACCCAAACCCTAACCCTAAACTACACCTCTAACCCCTGACACCTTACCAGAACCATAATCCTAAACCTACCCAACCCTAACCCTAAATCTAACCCTCACCCCAACCACAATGCCTAACACAAATCGTAACCCTAACTCTTATACCTAACTCTAACCTAAAATCTAACCCTAACCCGAAAACTAAACAAAATCCGGAAACTTAGCTCTAACCCTAAACACAACCTTAACACTAACCTAAAAACAAACCCAACCCTAGCCATAACCCTAACCCTCAACCTATCTTAAACTTCACCCTATCCCTAACCTAAAGCGAACCCTAACTTTAACCCTAACCTTAACCTTGGCCCACTTGTGACCCTAAACATAACCCTTAGTATATCTCTGACCCTAACCCTCGCCCTGAACCCAATCCTAATCCTAACACTGACCCTAACACTAACCTAACCTTAACCTAACTTGAAGCCTATCATAAACTTAAACCTAACCCTAACCCCTAACCCTAACTAACCGTAACCCTAGCGCTAACCCTAACCCTAATCCTAACACTTACCCAAAACCCTCACCTTAAGTGTAATCGTAACTCTAATTCTTACCGTGACCCTAAACTTGACCCTAAGTACAACCCTATCCTAAACCTAACTGAAACACTAACCCCTAACCCTAACTCTAACCCAAATCCTTAGCCTAAACCTAATCGAAACCCTAAACATAACCTTAACCAGTAACCATAACTCAAACCCTAACCCTAAGCCGAACCCTCAACCTTAACCAAAATTTCACGCTAAACATAACCCTAAACCTACCCTAACTTCATTCAAACCCTAACCCTAACCAAAATTAACACTGATACTAAACATAACCCTAAACCTCAACCTAAACCTAACCCTAACCCTGACCTGAACCTGAACCCTAACCGCAACTCTAAACCTCACGCTTAACATAAACTTCACCCTAACACTAACCCTAAAACTAAACATAACACTAAATCTCCCCCAACCCTGACCCTAGCCCTAAACCTAACCGTAAACCTAACCCTAAACTTAACTCTAATCCTGACCCCAAATCTACCTCTAACCCTATTCCTAACGCTAAAACTTACCCTACACACTCAGCTTAAATGGAAACCCAGCAATAACCCTCACCCTAACATCAAAACCTAACCCCAAACCTTAACCTAACCCTATCCCTAACCTTCACCTAGTCCTAAACATAACATGACTTAACCCTAACGCTTAACCTAACCCTAAATCGAAACCTAACCTTAACCCTAAACTTCATCCTAAACTTAACCCTAACCCTAACCACTAACCCTAACCTTAAGCTCAACTCTCACCCTTAACTTCAACTTCAACCTAAACCTAACCCTAAACCAAAACCTAACCCTAACCCTAAACCTAATCCTATACCGGACCCTAATATTTACCCAAACACCTAAACCTAACCCTAACCCTAAACCTACCCCTAACGCTACCCCTAACCTTAACTCAAACACCAAACCCTAACCCTTACCCTAACCCTCATCCTTGACCTAATTTTACCCAAAACCTAAGCCTAAGCCTAAGCCTAAAACTAAACCAAACCCTAAACAATCCCCTAACTCTAGGCCTAACCCTAAACACAAGCCCTAACCCTAACCGAACACTAAACCTAACCTTAACACTAACCTGAACACAAACCCAAACTCTAGCCCTAACCATAAAAATAACCTTAACCCTAACCTAAACTTCATCCACACCCTAACCCTAACCTTCAACCTAAACCCAATCCAAACCCTTACCTTAAACCTAACCCTAACCATAACGCTAGTCCCTCTCTAACCCTAAATTTAACCCTTACAACAGCTCTGAAACTAAACCTAAACAGTATCCTAATCCTAACCCTAATTCTAACCTTGACCCTAAATAGAACACTAACTCTAATCCTTAACCTGGACATAAAGCTAACTCTTATCCTACACCTAACCCTAACCCTGAACCTAAACCTAACTCTAACTCTAACCCTAATCATAACACTTACCCTAAACCCTCACCTTAGCTGTAAAACTAACCGTAACCCTCACTCTAACTCCTAACAGTATCCTTCCACCCTAACCCTAATGCTAACCCTAGCCCTAAGCAGAAAACTAACCTGAAACCCCTAAGCCCTAACGATAACACTAACCCTAACACAAACCCTAACCCCTAAGACAAAAGCCTAACCCAAACATTAACCCTAACTCTAACTCTAACCCGAAAACTAATTAGAAACATAACCCTAACCCTAACCCTAAACTAAACCTAACCATGACTGGAACCACAATGCCTAACCAGTACCCTCACCCAAACCCTAACCCTAAACTACACCTCTAACCCCTGACACCTTACCAGAACCATAATCCTAAACCTACCCAACCCTAACCCTAAATCTAACCCTCACCCCAACCACAATGCCTAACACAAATCGTAACCCTAACTCTTATACCTAACTCTAACCTAAAATATAACCCTAACCCTAAAACTAAACAAAACCCGGAAACTTAGCTCTAACCCTAAACACAACCTTAATACTAACCTAAAAACAAACCCAACCTTAGCCATAACCCTAACCCTCAACCTATCTTAAACTTCACCCTATCCCTAACCTAAAGCAAACCCTAACTTTAACCCTAACCTTAACCTTGGCCCACTTGTGACCCTAAACATAACCCTTAGTATATCTCTGACCCTAACCCTCGCCCTGAACCCAATCCTAATCCTAACACTGACCCTAACACTAACCTAACCTTAACCTAACTTGAAGCCTATCATAAACTTAAACCTAACCCTAACCCCTAACCCTAACTAACCGTAACCCTAGCGCTAACCCTAACCCTAATCCTAACACTTACCCAAAACCCTCACCTTAAGTGTAATCGTAACTCTAATTCTTACCGTGACCCTAAACTTGACCCTAAGTACAACCCTATCCTAAACCTAACTGAAACACTAACCCCTAACCCTAACTCTAACCCAAATCCTTAGCCTAAACCTAATCGAAACCCTAAACATAACCTTAACCAGTAACCATAACTCAAACCCTAACCCTAAGCCGAACCCTCACCCTTCACCAAAATTTCACGCTAACCATAACCCTAAACCTACCCTAACTTCATTCAAACCCTAACCCTAACCAAAATTAACACTGATACTAAACATAACCCTAAACCTCAACCTAAACCTAACCCTAACCCTGACCTGAACCTGAACCCTAACCGCAACCCTAAACCTCACGCTTAACATAAACTTCACCCTAACACTAACCCTAAAACTAAACATAACACTAAATCTCCCCCAACCCTGACCCTAGCCCGAAACCTAACCGTAAACCTAACCCTAAACTTAACTCTAATCCTGACCCCAAATCTACCTCTAACCCTATTCCTAACGCTAAAACTTACCCTACACACTCAGCTTAAAAGGAAACCCAGCAATAACCCTCACCCTAACATCAAAACCTAACCCCAAACCTTAACCTAACCCTATCCCTAACCTTCACCTAGTCCTAAACATAACATGACTTAACCCTAACGCTTAACCTAACCATAAATCGAAACCTAACCTTAACTCTAAACTTCATCCTAAACTTAACCCTAACCCTAACCACTAACCCTAACCTTAAGCTCAACTCTCACCCTTAACTTCAACTTCAACCTAAACCTAACCCTAAACCAAAACCTAACCCTAACCCTAAACCTAACCCTATACCGGACCCTAATATTTACCCAAACACCTAAACCTAACCCTAACCCTAAACCTACCCCTAACGCTACCCCTAACCTTAACTCAAACACCAAACCCTAACCCTTACCCTAACCCTCATCCTTGACCTAATTTTACCCAAAACCTAAGCCTAACCCTAAGCCTAAAACTAAACCAAACCCTAAACAATCCCCTAACTCTAGGCCTAACCCTAAACACAAGCCCTAACCCTAACCGAACACTAAACCTAACCTTAACACTAACCTGAACACAAACCCAAACTCTAGCCCTAACCATAAAAATAACCTTAACCCTAACCTAAACTTCATCCACACCCTAACCCTAACCTTCAACCTAAACCCAATCCAAACCCTTACCTTAAACCTAACCCTAACCATAACGCTAGTCCCTCTCTAACCCTAAATTTAACCCTTACAACAGCTCTGAAACTAAACCTAAACAGTATCCTAATCCTAACCCTAATTCTAACCTTGACCCTAAATAGAACACTAACTCTAATCCTTAACCTGGACATAAAGCTAACTCTTATCCTACACCTAACCCTAACCCTGAACCTAAACCTAACTCTAACTCTAACCCTAATCATAACACTTACCCTAAACCCTCACCTTAGCTGTAAAACTAACCATAACCCTCACTCTAACTCCTAACAGTATCCTTCCACCCTAACCCTAATGCTAACCCTAGCCCTAAGCAGAAAACTAACCTGAAACCCCTAAGCCCTAACGATAACACTAACCCTAACCCAAACCCTAACCCCTAAGACAAAAGCCTAACCCAAACATTAACCCTAACTCTAACTCTAACCCGAAAACTAATTAGAAACATAACCCTAACCCTAACCCTAAACTAAACCTAACCATGACTGGAACCACAATGCCTAACCACTACCCTCACCCAAACCCTAACCCTAAACTACACCTCTAACCCCTGACACCTTACCAGAACCATAATCCTAAACCTACCCAACCCTAACCCTAAATCTAACCCTCACCCCAACCACAATGCCTAACACAAATCGTAACCCTAACTCTTATACCTAACTCTAACCTAAAATCTAACCCTAACCCGAAAACTAAACAAAACCCGGAAACTTAGCTCTAACCCTAGACACAACCTTAACACTAACCTAAAAACAAACCCAACCTTAGCCATAACCCTAACCCTCAACCTATCTTAAACTTCACCCTATCCCTAACCTAAAGCGAACCCTAACTTTAACCCTAACCTTAACCTTGGCCCACTTGTGACCCTAAACATAACCCTTAGTATATCTCTGACCCTAACCCTCGCCCTGAACCCAATCCTAATCCTAACACTGACCCTAACACTAACCTAACCTTAACCTAACTTGAAGCCTATCATAAACTTAAACCTAACCCTAACCCCTAACCCTAACTAACCGTAACCCTAGCGCTAACCATAACCCTAATCCTAACACTTACCCAAAACCCTCACCTTAAGTGTAATCGTAACTCTAATTCTTACCGTGACCCTAAACTTGACCCTAAGTACAACCCTATCCTAAACCTAACTGAAACACTAACCCCTAACCCTAACTCTAACCCAAATGCTTAGCCTAAACCTAATCGAAACCCTAAACATAACCTTAACCAGTAACCATAACTCAAACCCTAACCCTAAGCCGAACCCTCACCCTTCACCAAAATTTCACGCTAACCATAACCCTAAACCTACCCTAACTTCATTCAAACCCTAACCCTAACCAAAATTAACACTGATACTAAACATAACCCTAAACCTCAACCTAAACCTAACCCTAACCCTGACCTGAACCTGAACCCTAACCGCAACTCTAAACCTCACGCTTAACATAAACTTCACCCTAACACTAACCCTAAAACTAAACATAACACTAAATCTCCCCCAACCCTGACCCTAGCCCGAAACCTAACCGTAAACCTAACCCTAAACTTAACTCTAATCCTGACCCCAAATCTTACTCTAACCCTATTCCTAACGCTGAAACTTACCCTACACACTCAGCTTAAATGGAAACCCAGCAATAACCCTCACCCTAACATCAAAACCTAACCCCAAACCTTAACCTAACCCTATCCCTAACCTTCACCTAGTCCTAAACATAACATGACTTAACCCTAACGCTTAACCTAACCCTAAATCGAAACCTAACCTTAACCCTAAACTTCATCCTAAACTTAACCCTAACCCTAACCACTAACTCTAACCTTAAGCTCAACTCTCACCCTTAACTTCAACTTCAACCTAAACCTAACCCTAAACCAAAACCTAACCCTAACCCTAAACCTAACCCTATAACGGACCCTAATATTTACCCAAACACCTAAACCTAACCCTAACCCTAAACCTACCCCTAACGCTACCCCTAACCTTAACTCAAACACCAAACCCTAACCCTTACCCTAACCCTCATCCTTGACCTAATTTTACCCAAAACCTAAGCCTAACCCTAAGCCTAAAACTAAACCAAACCCTAAACAATCCCCTAACTCTAGGCCTAACCCTAAACACAAGCCCTAACCCTAACCGAACACTAAACCTAACCTTAACACTAACCTGAACACAAACCCAAACTCTAGCCCTAACCATAAAAATAACCTTAACCCTAACCTAAACTTCATCCAAACACTAACCCTAACCTTCTACCTAAACCCAATCCAAACCCTTACCTTAAACCTAACCCTAACCATAACGCTAGTCCCTCTCTAACCCTAAATTTAACCCTTACAACAGCTCTGAAACTAAACCTAAACAGTATCCTAATCCTAACCCTAATTCTAACCTTGACCCTAAATAGAACACTAACTGTAATCCTTAACCTGGACATAAAGCTAACTCTTATCCTACACCTAACCCTAACCCTGAACCTAAACCTAACTCTAACTCTAACCCTAATCATAACACTTACCCTAAACCCTCACCTTAGCTGTAAAACTAACCGTAACCCTCACTCTAACTCCTAACAGTATCCTTCCACCCTAACCCTAATGCTAACCCTAGCCCTAAGCAGAAAACTAACCTGAAACCCCTAAGCCCTAACGATAACACTAACCCTAACCCAAACCCTAACCCCTAAGACAAAAGCCTAACACAAACATTAACCCTAACTCTAACTCTAACCCGAAAACTAATTAGAAACATAACCCTAACCCTAACCCTAAACTAAACCTAACCATGACTGGAACCACAATGCCTAACCAGTACCCTCACACAAACCCTAACCCTAAACTACAGCTCTAACCCCTGACACCTTACCAGAACCATAATCCTAAACCTACCCAACCCTAACCCTAAATCTAACCCTCACCCCAACCACAATGCCTAACACAAATCGTAACCCTAAATCTTATACCTAACTCTAACCTAAAATATAACCCTAACCCTAAAACTAAACAAAACCCGGAAACTTAGCTCTAACCCTAAACACAACCTTAACACTAACCTAAAAACAAACCCAACCTTAGCCATAACCCTAACCCTCAACCTATCTTAAACTTCACCCTATCCCTAACCTAAAGCGAACCCTAACTTTAACCCTAACCTTAACCTTGGCCCACTTGTGACCCTAAACATAACCCTTAGTATATCTCTGACCCTAACCCTCGCCCTGAACCCAATCCTAATCCTAACACTGACCCTAACACTAACCTAACCTTAACCTAACTTGAAGCCTATCATAAACTTAAACCTAACCCTAACCCCTAACCCTAACTAACCGTAACCCTAGCGCTAACCCTAACCCTAATCCTAACACTTACCCAAAACCCTCACCTTAAGTGTAATCGTAACTCTAATTCTTACCGTGACCCTAAACTTGACCCTAAGTACAACCCTATCCTAAACCTAACTGAAACACTAACCCCTAACCCTAACTCTAACCCAAATCCTTAGCCTAAACCTAATCGAAACCCTAAACATAACCTTAACCAGTAACCATAACTCAAACCCTAACCCTAAGCCGAACCCTCACCCTTCACCAAAATTTCACGCTAACCATAACCCTAAACCTACCCTAACTTCATTCAAACCCTAACCCTAACCAAAATTAACACTGATACTAAACATAACCCTAAACCTCAACCTAAACCTAACCCTAACCCTGACCTGAACCTGAACCCTAACCGCAACCCTAAACCTCACGCTTAACATAAACTTCACCCTAACACTAACCCTAAAACTAAACATAACACTAAATCTCCCCCAACCCTGACCCTACCCCGAAACCTAACCGTAAACCTAACCCGAAACTTAACTCTAATCCTGACCCCAAATCTACCTCTAACCCTATTCCTAACGCTAAAACTTACCCTACACACTCAGCTTAAATGGAAACCCAGCAATAACCCTCACCCTAACATCAAAACCTAACCCCAAACCTTAACCTAACCCTATCCCTAACCTTCACCTAGTCCTAAACTTAACATGACTTAACCCTAACGCTTAACCTAACCCTAAATCGAAACCTAACCTTAACCCTAAACTTCATCCTAAACTTAACCCTAACCCTAACCACTAACCCTAACCTTAAGCTCAACTCTCACCCTTAACTTCAACTTCACCCTAAACCTAACCCTAAACCAAAACCTAACCCTAACCCTAAACCTAACCCTATACCTGACCCTAATATTTACCCAAACACCTAAACCTAACCCTAACACTAAACCTACCCCTAACGCTACCCCTAACCTTAACTCAAACACCAAACCCTAACCCTTACCCTAACCCTCATCCTTGACCTAATTTTACCCAAAACCTAAGCCTAACCCTAAGCCTAAAACTAAACCAAACCCTAAATAATCCCCTAACTCTAGGCCTAACCCTAAACACAAGCCCTAACCCTAACCGAACACTAAACCTAACCTTAACACTAACCTGAACACAAACCCAAACTCTAGCCCTAACCATAAAAATAACCTTAACCCTAACCTAAACTTCATCCAAACACTAACCCTAACCTTCAACCTAAACCCAATCCAAACCTTTACCTTAAACCTAACCCTAACCATAACGCTAGTCCCTCTCTAACCCTAAATTTAACCCTTACAACAGCTCTGAAACTAAACCTAAACAGTATCCTAATCCTAACCCTAATTCTAACCTTGACCCTAAATAGAACACTAACTCTAATCCTTAACCTGGACATAAAGCTAACTCTTATCCTACACCTAACCCTAACCCTGAACCTAAACCTAACTCTAACTCTAACCCTAATCATAACACTTACCCTAAACCCTCACCTTAGCTGTAAAACTAACCGTAACCCTCACTCTAACTCCTAACAGTATCCTTCCACCCTAACCCTAATGCTAACCCTAGCCCTAAGCAGAACACTAACCTGAAACCCCTAAGCCCTAACGATAACACTAACCCTAACCCAAACCCTAACCCCTAAGACAAAAGCCTAACCCAAACATTAACCCTAACTCTAACTCTAACCGGAAAACTAATTAGAAACCTAACCCTAACCCTAACCCTAAACTAAACCTAACCATGACCGGAACCACAATGCCTAACCAGTACCCTCACCCAAACCCTAACCCTAAACTACACCTCTAACCCCTGACACCTTACCAGAACCATAATCCTAAACCTATCCAACCCTAACCCTAAATCTAACCCTCACCCCAACCACAATGCCTAACACAAATCGTAACCCTAAATCTTATACCTAACTCTAACCTAAAATATAACCCTAACCCTAAAACTAAACAAAACCCGGAAACTTAGCTCTAACCCTAAACACAACCTTAACACTAACCTAAAAACAAACCCAACCTTAGCCATAACCCTAACCCTCAACCTATCTTAAACTTCACCCTATCCCTAACCTAAAGCAAACCCTAACTTTAACCCTAACCTTAACCTTGGCCCACTTGTGACCCTAAACATAACCCTTAGTATATCTCTGACCCTAACCCTCGCCCTGAACCCAATCCTAATCCTAACACTGACCCTAACACTAACCTAACCTTAACCTAACTTGAAGCCTATCATAAACTTAAACCTAACCCTAACCCCTAACCCTAACTAACCGTAACCCTAGCGCTAACCCTAACCCTAATCCTAACACTTACCCAAAACCCTCACCTTAAGTGTAATCGTAACTCTAATTCTTACCGTGACCCTAAACTTGACCCTAAGTACAACCCTATCCTAAACCTAACTGAAACACTAACCCCTAACCCTAACTCTAACCCAAATCCTTAGCCTAAACCTAATCGAAACCCTAAACATAACCTTAACCAGTAACCATAACTCAAACCCTAACCCTAAGCCGAACCCTCACCCTTCACCAAAATTTCACGCTAACCATAACCCTAAACCTACCCTAACTTCATTCAAACCCTAACCCTAACCAAAATTAACACTGATACTAAACATAACCCTAAACCTCAACCTAAACCTAACCCTAACCCTGACCTGAACCTGAACCCTAACCGCAACCCTAAACCTCACGCTTAACATAAACTTCACCCTAACACTAACCCTAAAACTAAACATAACACTAAATCTCCCCCAACCTTGACCCTAGCCCTAAACCTAACCGTAAACCTAACCCTAAACTTAACTCTAATCCTGACCCCAAATCTACCTCTAACCCTATTCCTAACACTAAAACTTACCCTACACACTCAGCTTAAATGGAAACCCAGCAATAACCCTCACCCTAACATCAAAACCTAACCCCAAACCTTAACCTAACCCTATCCCTAACCTTCACCTAGTCCTAAACATAACATGACTTAACCCTAACGCTTAACCTAACCCTAAATCGAAACCTAACCTTAACCCTAAACTTCATCCTAAACTTAACCCTAACCCTAACCACTAACACTAACCTTAAGCTCAACTCTCACCCTTAACTTCAACTTCAACCTAAACCTAACCCTAAACCAAAACCTAACCCTAACCCTAAACCTAACCCTATACCGGACCCTAATATTTACCCAAACACCTAAACCTAACCCTAACCCTAAACCTACCCCTAACGCTACCCCTAACCTTAACTCAAACACCAAACCCTAACCCTTACCCTAACCCTCATCCTTGACCTAATTTTACCCAAAACCTAAGCCTAACCCTAAGCCTAAAACTAAACCAAACCCTAAACAATCCCCTAACTCTAGGCCTAACCCTAAACACAAGCCCTAACCCTAACCGAACACTAAACCTAACCTTAACACTAACCTGAACACAAACCCAAACTCTAGCCCTAACCATAAAAATAACCTTAACCCTAACCTAAACTTCATCCACACCCTAACCCTAACCTTCAACCTAAACCCAATCCAAACCCTTACCTTAAACCTAACCCTAACCATAACGCTAGTCCCTCTCTAACCCTAAATTTAACCCTTACAACAGCTCTGAAACTAAACCTAAACAGTATCCTAATCCTAACCCTAATTCTAACCTTGACCCTAAATAGAACACTAACTCTAATCCTTAACCTGGACATAAAGCTAACTCTTATCCTACACCTAACACTAACCCTGAACCTAAACCTAACTCTAACTCTAACCCTAATCATAACACTTACCCTAAACCCTCACCTTAGCTGTAAAACTAACCGTAACCTTCACTCTAACTCCTAACAGTATCCTTCAACCCTAACCCTAATGCTAACCCTAGCCCTAAGCAGAACACTAACCTGAAACCCCTAAGCCCTAACGATAACACTAACCCTAACCCAAACCCTAACCCCTAAGACAAAAGCCTAACCCAAACATTAACCCTAACTCTAACTCTAACCCGAAAACTAATTAGAAACATAACCCTAACCCTAACCCTAAACTAAACCTAACCATGACTGGAACCACAATGCCTAACCACTACCCTCACCCAAACCCTAACCCTAAACTACACCTCTAACTCCTGACACCTTACCAGAACCATAATCCTAAACCTACCCAACCCTAACCCTAAATCTAACCCTCACCCCAACCACAATGCCTAACACAAATCGTAACCCTAAATCTTATACCTAACTCTAACCTAAAATCTAACCCTAACCCGAAAACTAATCAAAACCCGGAAACAGCTCGAACCCTAAACACAACCTTAACACTAACCTAAAAACAAACCCAACCTTAGCCATAACCCTAACCCTCAACCTATCTTAAACTTCACCCTATCCCTAACCTAAAGCGAACCCTAACTTTAACCCTAACCTTAACCTTGGCCCACTTGTGACCCTAAACATAACCCTTAGTATATCTCTGACCCTAACCCTCGCCCTGAACCCAATCCTAATCCTATCACCGACCCTAACACTAACCTAACCTTAACCTAACTTTAACCCTATCATAAACTTAAACCTAAACCTAACCCTTACCCTAACTCTAAACGTAACCCTAGCGCTAACCCTAACCCTAATCCTAACACTTACCCAAAACCCTCACCTTAAGTGTAATCGTAACTCTAATTCTTACCGTGACCCTAAACTTGACCCTAAGTACAACCCTATCCTAAACCTAACTGAAACACTAACCCCTAACCCTAACTCTAACCCAAATGCTTAGCCTAAACCTAATCGAAACCCTAAACATAACCTTAACCAGTAACCATAACTCAAACCCTAACCCTAAGCCGAACCCTCACCCTTCACCAAAATTTCAAGCTAACCATAACCCTAAACCTACCCTAACTTCATTCAAACCCTAACCCTAACCAAAATTAACACTGATACTAAACATAACCCTAAACCTCAACCTAAACCTAACCCTAACCCTGACCTGAACCTGAACCCTAACCGCAACCCTAAACCTCACGCTTAACATAAACTTCACCCTAACACTAACCCTAAAACTAAACATAACACTAAATCTCCCCCAACCCTGACCCTAGCCCGAAATCTAACCGTAAACCTAACCCGAAACTTAACTCTAATCCTGACCCCAAATCTACCTCTAACCCTATTCCTAACGCTAAAACTTACCCTACACACTCAGCTTAAATGGAAACCCAGCAATAACCCTCACCCTAACATCAAAACCTAACCCCAAACCTTAACCTAACCCTATCCCTAACCTTCACCTAGTCCTAAACTTAACATGACTTAACTCTAACGCTTAACCTAACCCTAAATCGAAACCTAACCTTAACCCTAAACTTCATCCTAAACTTCACCCTGACCCTAACCACTAACCCTAACCTTAAGCTCAACTCTCACCCTTAACTTCAACTTCACCCTAAACCTAACCCTAAACCAAAACCTAACCCTAACCCTAAACCTAACCCTATACCTGACCCTAATATTTACCCAAACACCTAAACCTAACCCTAACACTAAACCTACCCCTAACGCTACCCCTAACCTTAACTCAAACACCAAACCCTAACCCTTACCCTAACCCTCATCCTTGACCTAATTTTACCCAAAACCTAAGCCTAACCGTAAGCCTAAAACTAAACCAAACCCTAAACAATCCCCTAACTCTAGGCCTAACCCTAAACACAAGCCCTAACCCTAACCGAACACTAAACCTAACCTTAACACTAACCTGAACACAAACCCAAACTCTAGCCCTAACCATAAAAATAACCTTAACCCTAACCTAAACTTCATCCAAACCCTAACCCTAACCTTCAACCTAAACCCAATCCAAACCCTTACCTTAAACCTAACCCTAACCATAACGCTAGTCCCTCTCTAACCCTAAATTTAACCCTTACAACAGCTCTGAAACTAAACCTAAACAGTATCCTAATCCTAACCCTAATTCTAACCTTGACCCTAAATAGAACATTAACTCTAATCCTTAACCTGGACATAAAGCTAACTCTTGTCCTACACCTAACCCTAACCCTGAACCTAAACCTAACTCTAACTCTAACCCTAATCATAACACTTACCCTAAACCCTCACCTTAGCTGTAAAACTAACCGTAACCCTCACTCTAACTCCTAACAGTATCCTTCCACCCTAACCCTAATGCTAACCCTAGCCCTAAGCAGAACACTAACCTGAAACCCCTAAGCCCTAACGATAACACTAACCCTAACCTAAACCCTAACCCCTAAGACAAAAGCCTAACCCAAACATTAACCCTAACTCTAACTCTAACCCGAAAACTAATTAGAAACCTAACCCTAACCCTAACCCTAAACTAAAACTAACCATGACCGGAACCACAATGCCTAACCAGTACTCTCACCAAAACCCTAACCCTAAACTACACCTCTAACCCCTGACACCTTACCAGAACCATAATCCTAAACCTACCCAACCCTAACCCTAAATCTAACCCTCACCCCAACCACAATGCCTAACACAAATCGTAACCCTAACTCTTATACCTAACTCTAACCTAAAATCTAACCCTAATCCGAAAACTAAACAAAAGCCGGAAACTTAGCTCTAACCCTAAACACAACCTTAACACTAACCTAAAAACAAACCCAACCCTAGCCATAACCCTAACACTCAACCTATCTTAAACTTCACCCTATCCCTAACCTAAAGCGAACCCTAACTTTAACCCTAACCTTAACCTTGGCCCACTTGTGACCCTAAACATAACCCTTAGTATATCTCTGACCCTAACCCTCGCCCTGAACCCAATCCTAATCCTAACACTGACCCTAACACTAACCTAACCTTAACCTAACTTTAACCCTATCATAAACTTAAAGCTAAACCTAACCCTTACCCTAACTCTAACCGTAACCCTAGCGCTAACCCTAACCCTAATCCTAACACTTACCCAAAACCCTCACCTTAAGTGTAATCGTAACTCTAATTCTTACCGTGACCCTAAACTTGACCCTAAGTACAACCCTATCCTAAACCTAACTGAAACACTAACCCCTAACCCTAACTCTAACCCAAATGCTTAGCCTAAACCTAATCGAAACCCTAAACATAACCTTAACCAGTAACCATAACTCAAACCCTAACCCTAAGCCGAACCCTCACCCTTCACCAAAATTTCAAGCTAATCATAACCCTAAACCTACCCTAACTTCATTCAAACCCTAACCCTAACCAAAATTAACACTGATACTAAACATAACCCTAAACCTCAACCTAAACCTAACCCTAACCCTGACCTGAACCTGAACCCTAACCGCAACCCTAAACCTCACGCTTAACATAAACTTCACCCTAACACTAACCCTAAAACTAAACATAACACTAAATCTCCCCCAACCCTGACCCTAGCCCGAAATCTAACCGTAAACCTAACCCGAAACTTAACTCTAATCCTGACCCCAAATCTACCTCTAACCCTATTCCTAACGCTAAAACTTACCCTACACACTCAGCTTAAATGGAAACCCAGCAATAACCCTCACCCTAACATCAAAACCTAACCCCAAACCTTAACCTAACCCTATCCCTAACCTTCACCTAGTCCTAAACTTAACATGACTTAACTCTAACGCTTAACCTAACCCTAAATCGAAACCTAACCTTAACCCTAAACTTCATCCTAAACTTAACCCTAACCCTAACCACTAACCCTAACCTTAAGCTCAACTCTCACCCTTAACTTCAACTTCACCCTAAACCTAACCCTAAACCAAAACCTAACCCTAACCCTAAACCTAACCCTATACCTGACCCTAATATTTACCCAAACACCTAAACCTAACCCTAACACTAAACCTACCCCTAACGCTACCCCTAACCTTAACTCAAACACCAAACCCTAACCCTTACCCTAACCCTCATCCTTGACGTAATTTTACCCAAAACCTAAGCCTAACCCTAAGCCTAAAACTAAACCAAACCCTAAACAATCCCCTAACTCTAGGCCTAACCCTAAACACAAGCCCTAACCCTAACCGAACACTAAACCTAACCTTAACACTAACCTGAACACAAACCCAAACTCTAGCCCTAACCATAAAAATAACCTTAACCCTAACCTAAACTTCATCCAAACCCTAACCCTAACCTTCAACCTAAACCCAATCCAAACCCTTACCTTAAACCTAACCCTAACCATAACGCTAGTCCCTCTCTAACCCTAAATTTAACCCTTACAACAGCTCTGAAACTAAACCTAAACAGTATCCTAATCCTAACCCTAATTCTAACCTTGACCCTAAATAGAACACTAACTCTAATCCTTAACCTGGACATAAAGCTAACTCTTGTCCTACACCTAACCCTAACCCTGAACCTAAACCTAACTCTAACTCTAACCCTAATCATAACACTTACCCTAAACCCTCACCTTAGCTGTAAAACTAACCGTAACCCTCACTCTAACTCCTAACAGTATCCTTCCACCCTAACCCTAATGCTAACCCTAGCCCTAAGCAGAACACTAACCTGAAACCCCTAAGCCCTAACGATAACACTAACCCTAACCCAAACCCTAACCCCTAAGACAAAAGCCTAACCCAAACATTAACCCTAACTCTAACTCTAACCCGAAAACTAATTAGAAACCTAACCCTAACCCTAACCCTAAACTAAAACTAACCATGACCGGAACCACAATGCCTAACCAGTACTCTCACCAAAACCCTAACCCTAAACTACACCTCTAACCCCTGACACCTTACCAGAACCATAATCCTAAACCTACCCAACCCTAACCCTAAATCTAACCCTCACCCCAACCACAATGCCTAACACAAATCGTAACCCTAACTCTTATACCTAACTCTAACCTAAAATCTAACCCTAACCCGAAAACTAAACAAAACCCGGAAACTTAGCTCTAACCCTAAACACAACCTTAACACTAACCTAAAAACAAACCCAACCCTAGCCATAACCCTAACACTCAACCTATCTTAAACTTCACCCTATCCCTAACCTAAAGCGAACCCTAACTTTAACCCTAACCTTAACCTTGGCCCACTTGTGACCCTAAACATAACCCTTAGTATATCTCTGACCCTAACCCTCGCCCTGAACCCAATCCTAATCCTAACACTGACCCTAACACTAACCTAACCTTAACCTAACTTGAAGCCTATCATAAACTTAAACCTAACTCTAACCCCTAACCCTAACTCTAAACGTAACCCTAGCGCTAACCCTAACCCTAATCCTAACACTTACCCAAAACCCTCACCTTAAGTGTAATCGTAACTCTAATTCTTACCGTGACCCTAAACTTGACCCTAAGTACAACCCTATCCTAAACCTAACTGAAACACTAACCCCTAACCCTAACTCTAACCAAAATCCTTAGCCTAAACCTAATCGAAACCCTAAACATAACCTTAACCAGTAACCATAACTCAAACCCTAACCCTAAGCCAAACCCTCACCTTTCACCAAAATTTCACGCTAACCATAACCCTAAACCTACCCTAACTTCATTCAAACCCTAACCCTAACCAAAATTAACACTGATACTAAACATAACCCTAAACCTCAACCTAAACCCAACCCTAACCCTGACCTGAACCTGAACCCTAACCGCAACCCTAAACCTCATGCTTAACATAAACTTCACCCTAACACTAACCCTAAAACTAAACATAACACTAAATCTCCCCCAACCCTGACCCTAGCCCGAAACCTAACCGTAATCCTAACCCGAAACTTAACTCTAATCCTGACCCCAAATCTACCTCTAACCCTATTCCTAACGCTAAAACTTACCCTACACACTCAGCTTAAATGGAAACCCAGCAATAACCCTCACCCTGACATCAAAACCTAACCCCAAACCTTAACCTAACCCTATCCCTAGCCTTCACCTAGTCCTAAACTTAACATGACTTAACCCTAACGCTTAACCTAACCCTAAATCGAAACCTAACCTTAACCCTAAACTTCATCCTAAACTTAACCCTAACCCTAACCACTAACCCTAACCTTAAGCTCAACTCTCACCCTTAACTTCAACTTCACCCTAAACCTAACCCTAAACCAAAACCTAACCCTAACCCTAAATCTAACCCTATACCTGACTCTAATATTTACCCAAACACCTAAACCTAATCCTAACACTAAACCTACCCCTAACGCTACGCCTAACCTTAACTCAAACACCAAACCCTAACCCTTACCCTAACCCTCATCCTTGACCTAATTTTACCCAAAACCTAAGCCTAACCCTAAGCCTAAAACTAAACCAAACCCTAAACAATCCCCTAACTCTAGACCTAACCCTAAACATAAGCCCTAACCCTAACCGAACCCTAAACCTAACCTTAACACTAACCTGAACACAAACGCAAACTCTAGCCCTAACCATAAAAATAACCTTAACCCTAACCTAAAGTTCATCCAAACCCTAACCCTAACCTTCAACCTAAACCCAACCCAAACCCTTACCTTAAACCTAACCCTAACCATAACGCTAGTCCCTCTCTAACCCTAAATTTAACCCTTACAACAGCTCTGAAACTAAACCTAAACAGAATCCTAATCCTAACCCTAATTCTAACCTTGACCCTAAATAGAACACTAACTCTACTCCTAAACCTGGACATAAAGCTAACTCTTATCCTACACCTAACCCTAACTCTGAATCGAAACTTAACTCTAACTCTAACCCTAATCATAACACTTACCCTAAACCCTCACCTTAGCTGTAAAACTAACCGTAACCCTCACTCTAACTCCTAACAGTATCCTTCAACCCTAACCCTAATGCTAACCCTAGCCCTAAGCAAAACACTAACCTGAAACCCCTAAGCCCTAACGATAACACTAACCCTAACCCAAACCCTAACCCCTAAGACCAAAGCCTAACCCAAACATTAACGCTAACTCTAACTCTAACCCGAAAACTAATTAGAAACCTAAATCTAACCCTAACCCTAACCCTAACCCTAAACTAAACCTAACCCTAAACTAAACCTAACCATGACCGGAACCACAATGCCTAACCTGTACCCTCACTCAAACCCTAACCCTAAACTACACCTCTAACCTCTGACACCTTACCATATCCATCATCCTAAACCTACCCAACGCTAAACCTAAATCTAACCCTCACCCCAACCACAATGCCTAACACAAATCGTAACCCTAACTCTTATACCTAAGTCTAACCTAAAATCTAACCCTAACCCTAAAGCTAAACAAAACCCGTAAACTTAGCTCTAACCCTAAACACAACCTTAACACTAACCTAAAAACAAACCCAAACCTTAGCCATAACCCTAACCCTCAAGCTATCTTAAACTTCACCCTATCCCTAACCTAAAGCTAACCCTAACTTTAACCCTAACCTTAACCTTGGCCCACTTGTGACCCTAAACATAACCCTTAGTATATCTCTGACCCTAACCCTCGCCTAAACCTAATCCTAATCCTAACACTGACCCTAACACTAACCTAACCTTAACCTAACTTGAAGCCTATCATAAACTTAAACCTAACCCTAACCCCTAACCCTAACTCTAACCCTAACCCTAGCCCTAACCCTAACCCTAATCCTAACACTTACCCAAAACCCTCACCTTAACTGTAATCGTAACTCTAAATCTAACCGTAACCCTAAACTTGACCCTAAGTACAACCCTATCCTAAACCTAACTGAAACACTAACCCCTAACTCTAACCCAAATCCTTAGGCTAAACCTAATCGAAACCCTTAACGTAACCTTAACCAGTAAATATAACTCAAACACTTACCCTAAGCCGAACCCTCAACCTTAACCAAAATTTCACACTAACCGTAACCCTAAACCTACCCTAACTTTATTCAAACCCTAACCCTAACCAAAATTAACACTAATACTAAACATAACCCTAAACCTCAACCTGAACCTAACCTAACCCTGACCCGAACCTGAACCCTAACCGCAACCCTAAACCTCATGCTTAACATAAACTTCACGCTAACACTAACCCTAAAACTAAACGTAACACTAAATCTCCCCCAACCCTGACCCTAGCCCTAAACCTAACCATAAACCTAACCCTAAATTTAACTCTAACCCTGACCCCAAATCTAACTCTAACCCTATTCCTAACGCTAAAACTTACCCTACACACTCAGCTTTAATGGAAACCCAGCAATAACCCTCACCCTAAAATCAAAACCTAACCCCAAACCTTAACCTAACCCTATCCCTAACCTTCACCTAGTCCTAAACTTAACAAGACTTAACCCTAACACTTAACCTAACCCTAAATCGAAAGCTAACCTTAACCCTAAACTTCATCCTAAACTTAACCCTAACCCTAACCACTAACTCTAACCCTCAGCTCAACTCTCACCCTTAACTTCAACTTCACCCTAAACCTAACCCTAAACCAAAACCTAACCCTAACCCTAAACCTAACCCTATACCTGACCCTAATATTTACCCAAACACCTAAACCTAACCCTAACACTAAACCTACCCCTAAAGCTACCCCTAACCTTAACTCAAACACCAAACCCTAACCCTTACCCTAACCCTCATCCTTGACCTCATTTTACCCAAAACCTAAGCCGAACCCTAAACCTAAAACTAAACCAAACCGTAAACAATCCCCTAAATCTAGGCCTAACCCTAAACCTAACCCTAACCCTACCCCTAACCGTAACACCGTAAAACATCAGCTTAATTGTGAACCTAACACTAACACTCACACGATCCCCTAACCCTTTTCCTAACCCTAACGCTATCCTTCATCCTAGCCCTAACACTTACCTAACCCTGACTCTTCCTCTAACCCTAAAATTAACCCTAACCTTAACTCTGCCTTAAACTTAACCCTAAACCTAACAATAACTCTAAACCTGACGCTAACCCTAACCCTAATTCCTAGCACTAATTCTTACTCTAAACCTAACCCTAACAACCCTAACCTAGCCCTACCATTTACCGTAAACCTAGCCTTAACCCTAACCTTGCCCAAACCCTAAACCTAAACCTATACCGACCTCTAACACCAACCTTAACCCTAATCTAACCTTAACCCTAACCCTGACTATTAACGGAAACTTCACCCTAAACCTAAGGCTAACTGCAACTCTAACGCTAACCATAACAATTACCATAACCCTCACCTTAAGTGTAAACCTAACCCTAACACTCTCCCTAAACCTTAACCGTATCCCCAACCCTAAACATAATGTTATCTCCAAACTTATCCCTAAACCTAACCCTAATACGAACAGTAACCCTAATCTAACCCTAATATTAACCCTAAACTCAACCCTACCCTACCATAAACCTAACCCTAACACCCTAAACTTAACGTCTAACACTATCTATACTCCTAAACCTATTTCTAACTTTCGCCCTTAACCTAAACTTCACACTAACCCTGAACCTAAACCTAACGCTAACCCTAAACATAAGCCCTAACCCTAACCGAACCCTAAACCTAACCTTAACACTAACCTGAACACAAACGCAAACTCTAGCCCTAACCATAAAAATAACCTAACCTAAACTTCATCCAAACCCTAACCCTAACCTTCAACCTAAACCCAACCCAAACCCTTACCTTAAACCTAACCCTAACCATAACGCTAGTCCCTCTCTAACCCTAAATTTAACCCTTACAACAGCTCTGAAACTAAACCTAAACAGAATCCTAATCCTAACCCTAATTCTAACCTTGACCCTAAATAGAACACTAACTCTACTCCTAAACCTGGATATAAAGCTAACTCTTATCCTACACCTAACCCTAACTCTGAATCGAAACCTAACTCTAACTCTAACCCTAATCATAACACTTACCCTAAACCCTCACCTTAGCTGTAATACTAACCGTAACCCTCACTCTAACTCCTAACAGTATCCTTCAACCCTAACCCTAATGCTAACCCTAGCCCTAAGCAGAACACTAACCTGAAACCCCTAAGCCCTAACGATAACACTAACCCTAACCCAAACCCTAACCCCTAAGACCAAAGCCTAACCCAAACATTAACCCTAACTCTAACTCTAACCCGAAAACTAATTAGAAACCTAACCCTAACCCTAACCCTAACCTTAACCCTAACCCTAAACTAAACCTAACCATGACCGGAACCACAATGCCTAACCTGTACCCTCACTCAAACCCTAACCCTAAACTACACCTCTAACCTCTGACACCTTACCATATCCATCATCCTAAACCTACCCAACCCTAACCCTAAATCTAACCCTCACCCCAACCACAATGCCTAACACAAATCGTAACCCTAACTGTTATACCTAAGTCTAACCTAAAATCTAACCCTAACCCTAAAGCTAAACAAAACCCGTAAACTTAGCTCTAACCCTAAACACAACCTTAACACTAACCTAAAAACAAACCCAAACCTTAGCCATAACCCTAACCCTCAACCTACCTTAAAACTCCACCCTATCCCTAACCTAAAGCTAACCCTAACTTTAACCCTAACCTTAACCTTGGCCCACTTGTGACCCTAAACATAACCCTTAGTATATCTCTGACCCTAACCCTCGCCCTAAACCTAATCCTAATCCTAACACTGACCCTAACACTAACCTAACCTTAACCTAACTTGAAGCCTATCATAAACTTAAACCTAACCCTAACCCCTAACCCTAACTCTAACCCTAACCCTAGCCCTAACCCTAACCCTAATCCTAACACTTACCCAAAACCCTCACCTTAACTGTAATCGTAACTCTAAATCTAAACGTAACCCTAAACTTGACCCTAAGTACAACCCTATCCTAAACCTAACTGAAACACTAACCCCTAACCCTAACTCTAACCCAAATCCTTAGCCTAAACCTAATCGAAACCCTTAACATAACCTTAACCAGTAAATATAACTCAAACCCTTACCCTAAGCCGAACCCTCACCCTTAAACAAAATTTCACACTAACCATAACCATAAACCTACCCTAATTTCATTCAAACCCTAACCCTAACCAAAATTAACACTAATACTAAACATAACCCTAAACCTCAACCTGAACCTAACCTAACCCTGACCCGAACCTGAACCCTAACCGCAACCCTAAACCTCATGCTTAACATAAACCTCACCCTAACACTAACCCTAAAACTTAACGTAACACTAAATCTCCCCCAACCCTGACCCTAGCCCTAAACCTAACCATAAACCTAACCCTAAACTTAACTCTAACCCTGACCCCAAATCTAACTCTAACCCTATTCCTAACGCTAAAACTTACCCTACACACTCAGCTTCAATGGAAACCCAGCAATAACCCTCACCCTAAAATCAAAACCTAACCCCAAACCTTAACCTAACCCTATCCCTAACCTTCACCTAGTCCTAAACTTAACAAGACTTAACCCTAACACTTAACCTAACCCTAAATCGAAACCTAACCTTAACCCTAAACTTCATCCTAAACTTAACCCTAACCCTAACCACTAACTCTAACCCTCAGCTCAACTCTCACCCTTAACTTCAACTTCACCCTAAACCTAACCCTAAACCAAAACCTAACCCTAACCCTAAACCTAACCCTATACCTGACCCTAATATTTACCCAAACACCTAAACCTAACCCTAACACTAAACCTACCCCTAAAGCTACCCCTAACCTTAACTCAAACACCAAACCCTAACCCTTACCCTAACCCTCATCCTTGACCTCATTTTACCCAAAACCTAAGCCGAACCCTAAACCTAAAACTAAACCAAACCGTAAACAATCCCCTAAATCTAGGCCTAACCCTAAACCTAACCCTAACCCTACCCCTAACCGTAACACCGTAAAACATCAGCTTAATTGTGAACCTAACACTAACACTCACACGATCCCCTAACCCTTTTCCTAACCCTAACGCTATCCTTCATCCTAGCCCTAACACTTACCTAACCCTGACTCTTCCTCTAACCCTAAACTTAACCCTAACCTTAACTCTGCCTTAAACTTAACCCTAAACCTAACAATAACTCTAAACCTGACGCTAACCCTAACCCTAATTCCTAGCACTAATTCTTACTCTAAACCTAACCCTAACAACCCTAACCTAGCCCTACCATTTACCGTAAACCTAGCCTTAACCCTAACCTTACCCAAACCCTAAACCTAAACCTATACCGAACTCTAACACCAACCTTAACCCTAATCTAACCTTAACCCTAACCCTGACTATTAACGGAAACTTCACCCTAAACCTAAGGCTAACTCCAACTCTAACGCTAACCATAACAATTACCATAACCCTCACCTTAAGTGGAAACCTAACCCTAACCCTCTCCCTAACCCTTAACCGTATCCCCAACCCTAAACATAATGTTATCTCCAAACTTATCCCTAAACCTAACCCTAATACGAACAGTAACCCTAATCTAACCCTAATCCTAATATTAACCCTAAACTCAACCCTACCCTACCATAAACCTAACCCTAACACCCTAAACTTAACGTCTAACACTATCTATACTCCTAAACCTATTTCTAACTTTCGCCCTTAACCTAAACTTCACACTAACCCTGAACCTAAACCTAACGCTAACCCTAAACATAAGCCCTAACCCTAACCGAACCCTAAACCTAACCTTAACACTAACCTGAACACAAACGCAAACTCTAGCCCTAACCATAAAAATAACCTTAACCCTAACCTAAACTTCATCCAAACCCTAACCCTAACCTTCAACCTAAACCCAACCCAAACCCTTACCTTAAACCTAACCCTAACCATAACGCTAGTCCCTCTCTAACCCTAAATTTAACCCTTACAACAGCTCTGAAACTAAACCTAAACAGAATCCTAATCCTAACCCTAATTCTAACCTTGACCCTAAATAGAACACTAACTCTACTCCTAAACCTGGACATAAAGCTAACTCTTATCCTACACCTAACCCTAACTCTGAATCGAAACCTAACTCTAACTCTAACCCTAATCATAACACTTACCCTAAACCCTCACCTTAGCTGTAAAACTAACCGTAACCCTCACTCTAACTCCTAACAGTATCCTTCAACCCTAACCCTAATGCTAACCCTAGCCCTAAGCAGAACACTAACCTGAAACCCCTAAGCCCTAACGATAACACTAACCCTAACCCAAACCATAACCCCTAAGACCAAAGCCTAACCCAAACATTAACCCTAACTCTAACTCTAACCCGAAAACTAATTAGAAACCTGACCCTAACCCTAACCCTAACCCTAACCCTAACCCTAACCCTAACCCTAACCCTAACTCTAACCCTAAACTAAACCTAACCATGACCGGAACCACAATGCCTAACCTGTACCCTCACTCAAACCCTAACCCTAAACTACACCTCTAACCTCTGACACCTTACCATAACCATAATCCTAAACCTACCCAACACTAACCCTAAATCTAACCCTCACCCCAACCACAATGCCTAACACAAATCGTAACCCTAACTCTTATACCTAAGTCTAACCTAAAATCTAACCCTAACCCTAAAGCTAAACAAAACCCGTAAACTTAGCTCTAACCCTAAACACAACCTTAACACTAACCTCAAAACAAACCCAAACCTTAGCCATAACCCTAACCCTCAAGCTATCTTAAACTTCACCCTATCCCTAACCTAAAGCTAACCCTAACTTTAACCCTAACCTTAACCTTGGCCCACTTGTGACCCTAAACATAACCCTTACTGTATCTCCGACCCTAACCCTCGCCCTAAACCTAATCCTAATCCTAACACTGACCCTAACACTAACCTAACCTTAACCTAACTTGAAGCCTATCATAAACTTAAACCTAACCCTAACCCCTAACCCTAACTCTAACCCTAACCCTAGCCCTAACCCTAACCCTAATCCTAACACTTACCCAAAACCCTCACCTTAACTGTAATCGTAACTCTAAATCTAACCGTAACCCTAAACTTGACCCTAAGTACAACCCTATCCTAAACCTAACTGAAACACTAACCCCTAACCCTAACTCTAACCCAAATCCTTAGCCTAAACCTAATCGAAACCCTTAACATAACCTTAACCAGTAAATATAACTCAAACCCTTACCCTAAGCCGAACCCTCACCCTTAACCAAAATTTCACACTAACCATAACCCTAAACCTACCCTAACTTCATTCAAACCCTAACCCTAACCAAAATTAACACTAATACTAAACATAACCCTAAACCTCAACCTGAACCTAACCTAACCCTGACCCGAACCTGAACCCTAACCGCAACCCTAAACCTCATGCTTAACATAAACTTCACCCTAACACTAACCCTAAAACTAAACGTAACACTAAATCTCCCCCAACCCTGACCCTAGCCCTAAACCTAACCATAAACCTAACCCGAAACTTAACTCTAACCCTGACCCCAAATCTAACTCTAACCCTATTCCTAACGCTAAAACTTACCCTACACACTCAGCTTCAATGGAAACCCAGCAATAACCCTCACTCTAAAATCAAAACCTAAACCCAAACCTTAACCTAACCCTATCCCTAACCTTTACCTAGTCCTAAACTTAACAAGACTTAACCCTAACACTTAACCTAACCCTAAATCGAAACCTAACCTTAACCCTAAACTTCATCTTAAACTTAACCCTAACCCTAACCACTAACTCTAAAACTCAGCTCAACTCTCACCCTTAACTTCAACTTCACCCTAAACCTAACCCTAAAACAAAACCTAACCCTATCCCTAAACCTAACCGTATACCTGACCCTAATATTTACCCAAACACCTAAACCTAACCCTAACACTAAACCTACCCCTAAAGCTACCCCTAACCTTAACTCAAACACCAAACCCTAACCCTTACCCTAACCCTCATCCTTGACCTACATTTACCCAAAACCTAAGCCGAACCCTAACCTAAAACTAAACCAAACCGTAAACAATCCCCTAAATCTAGGCCTAACCCTAAACCTAACCCTAACCCTACCCCTAACTGTAACACCGTAAAACATGAAGTTAATTGTGAACCTAACACTAACACTCACACGATCTCCTAACCCTTTTCCTAACCCTAACGCTATCCTTCATCCTAGCCCTAACACTTACCTAAACCGGACTCTTCCTCTAACCCTAAACTTAACCCTAACCTTAACTCTGCCTTAAACTTAACCCTAAACCTAACAATAACTCTAAACCTGACGCTAACCCTAACCCTAATTCCTAGCACTAATTCTTACTCTAAACCTAACCCTAACAACCCTAACCTAGCCCTACCATTTACCGTAAACCTAGCCTTAACCCTAACCTTGCCCAAACCCTAAACCTAAACCTATACCGAACTCTAACACCAACCTTAACCCTAATCTAACCTTAACCCTAACCCTGACTATTAACGGAAACTTCACCCTAAACCTAAGGCTAACTCCAACTCTAACGCTAACCGTAACAATTACCACAACCCTCACCTTAAGTATAAACCTAACCCTAACCCTCCCCCTAACCCTTAACCGTATCCCCAACCCTAAACATAATGTTATCTCCAAACTTATCCCTAAACCTAACCCTAATACGAACAGTAACCCTAATCTAACCCTAATCCTAATATTAACCCTAAACTCAACCCTACCCTAACCATAAACCTAACCCTAACACCGTAAACTTAACGTCTAACACTATCTATACTCCTAAACCTATTTCTAACTTTCGCCCTTAACCTAAACTTCACACTAACCCTGAACCTAAACCTAACGCTAACCCTAAACATAAGCCCTAACCCTAACCGAACCCTAAACCTAACTTTAACACTAACCTGAACACAAACCCAAACTCTAGCCCTAACCATAAAAATAACCTTAACCCTAACCTAAACTTCATCCAAACCCTAACCCTAACCTTCAACCTAAACCCAACCCAAACCCTTACCTTAAACCTAACCCTAACCATAACGCTAGTCCCTCTGTAACCCTACATTTAACCCTTACAACAGCTCTGAAACTAAACCTAAACAGAATCCTGATCCTAACCCTTATTCTAACCTTACCCTAAATAGAACACTAACTCTAATCCTAAACCTGGACATAAAGCTAACTCTTATCCTACACCTAACCCTAACTCTGAATCTAAACCTAACTCTAACTCTAACCCTAATCATAACACTTACCCTAAACCCTGACCTTAGCTGTAAAACTAACCGTAACCCTCACTCTAACTCCTAACAGTATCCTTCAACCCTAACCCTAATGCTAACCCTAGCCCTCAGCAGAACACTAACCTGAAACCCCTAAGCCCTAACGATAACACTAACCCTAACCCAAACCCTAACCCCTAAGACCAAAGCCTAACCCAAACATTAACCCTAACTCTAACTCTAACCCGAAAACTAATTAGAAACCTAACCCTAACCCTAACCCTAACCCTAACCCTAACCCTAAACTAAACCTAACCATGACCGGAACCACAATGCCTAACCTGTACCCTCACTCAAACCCTAACCCTAAACTACACCTCTAACCTCTGACACCTTACCATATCCATCATCCTAAACCTACCCAACCCTAACCCTAAATCTAACCCTCACCCCAACCACAATGCCTAACACAAATCGTAACCCTAACTCTTATACCTAAGTCTAACCTAAAATCTAACCCTAACCCTAAAGCTAAACAAAACCCGGAAACTTAGCTCTAACCCTAAACACAACCTTAACACTAACCTAAAAACAAACCCAAACCTTAGCCATAACCCTAACCCTCAACCTACCTTAAAACTCCACCCTATCCCTAACCTAAAGCTAACCCTAACTTTAACCCTAACCTTAACCTTGGCCCACTTGTGACCCTAAACATAACCCTTAGTATATCTCTGACCCTAACCCTCGCCCTAAACCTAATCCTAATCCTAACACTGACCCTAACACTAACCTAACCTTAACCTAACTTGAAGCCTATCATAAACTTAAACCTAACCCTAACCCCTAACCCTAACTCTAACCCTAACCCTAGCCCTAACCCTAACCCTAATCCTAACACTTACCCAAAACCCTCACCTTAACTGTAATCGTAACTCTAAATCTAACCGTAACCCTAAACTTGACCCTAAGTACAACCCTATCCTAAACCTAACTGAAACACTAACCCCTAACCCTAACTCTAACCCAAATCCTTAGCCTAAACCTAATCGAAACCCTTAACATAACCTTAACCAGTAAATATAACTCAAACCCTTACCCTAAGCCGAACCCTCACCCTTAAACAAAATTTCACACTAACCATAACCCTAAACCTACCCTAATTTCATTCAAACCCTAACCCTAACCAAAATTAACACTAATACTAAACATAACCCTAAACCTCAACCTGAACCTAACCTAACCCTGACCCGAACCTGAACCCTAACCGCAACCCTAAACCTCATGCTTAACGTAAACTTCACCCTAACACTAACCCTAAAACTAAACGTAACACTAAATCTCCCCCAACCCTGACCCTAGCCCTAAACCTAACCATAAACCTAACCCTAAACTTGACTCTAACCCTGACCCCAAATCTAACTCTAACCCTATTCCTAACGCTAAAACTTACCCTACACACTCAGCTTCAATGGAAACCCAGCAATAACCCTCACTCTAACATCAAAACCTAACCCCAAACCTTAACCTAACCCTATCCCTAACCTTCACCTAGTCCTAAACTTAACAAGACTTAACCCTAACACTTAACCTAACCCTAATCGAAACCTAACCTTAACCCTAAACTTCATCCTAAACTTAACCCTAACCCTAACCACTAACTCTAACCCTCAGCTCAACTCTCACCCTTAACTTCAACTTCACCCTAAACCTAACCCTAAACCAAAACCTAACCCTAACCCTAAACCTAACCCTATACCTGACCCTAATATTTACCCAAACACCTAAACCTAACCCTAACACTAAACCTACCCCTAAAGCTACCCCTAACCTTAACTCAAACACCAAACCCTAACCCTTACCCTAACCCTCATCCTTGACCTCATTTTACCCAAAACCTAAGCCGAACCCTAAACCTAAAACTAAACCAAACCGAAAACAATCCCCTAAATCTAGGCCTAACCCTAAACCTAACCCTAACCCTACCCCTAACCGTAACACCGTAAAACATCAGCTTAATTGTGAACCTAACACTAACACTCACACGATCCCCTAACCCTTTTCCTAACCCTAACGCTATCCTTCATCCTAGCCCTAACACTTACCTAACCCTGACTCTTCCTCTAACCCTAAACTTAACCCTAACCTTAACTCTGCCTTAAACTTAACCCTAAACCTAACAATAACTCTAAACCTGACGCTAACCCTAACCCTAATTCCTAGCACTAATTCTTACTCTAAACCTAACCCTAACAACCCTAACCTAGCCCTACCATTTACCGTAAACCTAGCCTTAACCCTAACCTTACCCAAACCCTAAACCTAAACCTATACCGACCTCTAACACCAACCTTAACCCTAATCTAACCTTAACCCTAACCCTGACTATTAACGGAAACTTCACCCTAAACCTAAGGCTAACTCCAACTCTAACGCTAACCATAACAATTACCATAACCCTCACCTTAAGTGTAAACCTAACCCTAACACTCTCCCTAACCCTTAACCGTATCCCCAACCCTAAACATAATGTTATCTCCAAACTTATCCCTAAACCTAACCCTAATACGAACAGTAACCCTAATCTAACCCTAATCCTAATATTAACCCTAAACTCAACCCTACCCTACCATAAACCTAACCCTAACACCCTAAACTTAACGTCTAACACTATCTATACTCCTAAACCTATTTCTAACTTTCGCCCTTAACCTAAACTTCACACTAACCCTGAACCTAAACCTAACGCTAACCCTAAACATAAGCCCTAACCCTAACCGAACCCTAAACCTAACCTTAACACTAACCTGAACACAAACGCAAACTCTAGCCCTAACCATAAAAATAACCTTAACCCTAACCTAAACTTCATCCAAACCCTAACCCTAACCTTCAACCTAAACCCAACCCAAACCCTTACCTTAAACCTAACCCTAACCATAACGCTAGTCCCTCTCTAACCCTAAATTTAACCCTTACAACAGCTCTGAAACTAAACCTAAACAGAATCCTAATCCTAACCCTAATTCTAACCTTGACCCTAAATAGAACACTAACTCTACTCCTAAACCTGGATATAAAGCTAACTCTTATCCTACACCTAACCCTAACTCTGAATCGAAACCTAACTCTAACTCTAACCCTAATCATAACACTTACCCTAAACCCTCACCTTAGCTGTAAAACTAACCGTAACCCTCACTCTAACTCCTAACAGTATCCTTCAACCCTAACCCTAATGCTAACCCTAGCCCTAAGCAGAACACTAACCTGAAACCCCTAAGCCCTAACGATAACACTAACCCTAACCCAAACCCTAACCCCTAAGACCAAAGCCTAACCCAAACATTAACCCTAACTCTAACTCTAACCCGAAAACTAATTAGAAACCTGACCCTAACCCTAACCCTAACCCTAACCCTAACCCTAACCCTAACTCTAACCCTAAACTAAACCTAACCATGACCGGAACCACAATGCCTAACCTGTACCCTCACTCAAACCCTAACCCTAAACTACACCTCTAACCTCTGACACCTTACCATAACCATAATCCTAAACCTACCCAACACTAACCCTAAATCTAACCCTCACCCCAACCACAATGCCTAACACAAATCGTAACCCTAACTCTTATACCTAAGTCTAACCTAAAATCTAACCCTAACCCTAAAGCTAAACAAAACCCGGAAACTTAGCTCTAACCCTAAACACAACCTTAACACTAACCTAAAAACAAACCCAAACCTTAGCCATAACCCTAACCCTCAAGCTATCTTAAACTTCACCCTATCCCTAACCTAAAGCTAACCCTAACTTTAACCCTAACCTTAACCTTGGCCCACTTGTGACCCTAAACATAACCCTTAGTGTATCTCCGACCCTAACCCTCGCCCTAAACCTAATCCTAATCCTAACACTGACCCTAACACTAACCTAACCTTAACCTAACTTGAAGCCTATCATAAACTTAAACCTAACCCTAACCCCTAACCCTAACTCTAACCCTAACCCTAGCCCTAACCCTAACCCTAATCCTAACACTTACCCAAAACCCTCACCTTAACTGTAATCGTAACTCTAAATCTAACCGTAACCCTAAACTTGACCCTAAGTACAACCCTATCCTAAACCTAACTGAAACACTAACCCCTAACCCTAACTCTAACCCAAATCCTTAGCCTAAACCTAATCGAAACCCTTAACATAACCTTAACCAGTAAATATAACTCAAACCCTTACCCTAAACAGAACCCTCACCCTTAAACAAAATTTCACACTAACCATAACCCTAAAACTACCCTAACTTCATTCAAACCCTAACCCTAACCAAAATTAACACTGATACTAAACATAACCCTAAACCTCAACCTGAACCTAACCTAACCCTGACCCGAACCTGAACCCTAACCGCAACCCTAAACCTCATGCTTAACATAAACTTCACCCTAACACTAACCCTAAAACTAAACGTAACACTAAATCTCCCCCAACCCTGACCCTAGCCCTAAACCTAACCATAAACCTAACCCTAAACTTGACTCTAACCCTGACCCCAAATCTAACTCTAACCCTATTCCTAACGCTAAAACTTACCCTACACACTCAGCTTCAATGGAAACCCAGCAATAACCCTCACTCTAACATCAAAACCTAACCCCAAACCTTAACCTAACCCTATCCCTAACCTTCACCTAGTCCTAAACTTAACAAGACTTAACCCTAACACTTAACCTAACCCTAATCGAAACCTAACCTTAACCCTAAACTTCATCCTAAACTTAACCCTAACCCTAACCACTAACTCTAACCCTCAGCTCAACTCTCACCCTTAACTTCAACTTCACCCTAAACCTAACCCTAAACCAAAACCTAACCCTAACCCTAAACCTAACCCTATACCTGACCCTAATATTTACCCAAACACCTAAACCTAACCCTAACACTAAACCTACCCCTAAAGCTACCCCTAACCTTAACTCAAACACCAAACCCTAACCCTTACCCTAACCCTCATCCTTGACCTCATTTTACCCAAAACCTAAGCCGAACCCTAAACGTAAAACTAAACCAAACCGAAAACAATCCCCTAAATCTAGGCCTAACCCTAAACCTAACCCTAACCCTACCCCTAAATGTAACACCGTAAAACATGAAGTTAATTGTGAACCTAACACTAACACTCACACGATCTCCTAACCCTTTTCCTAACCCTAACGCTATCCTTCATCCTAGCCCTAACACTTACCTAAACCGGACTCTTCCTCTAACCCTAAACTTAACCCTAACCTTAACTCTGCCTTAAACTTAACCCTAAACCTAACAATAACTCTAAACCTGACGCTAACCCTAACCCTAATTCCTAGCACTAATTCTTACTCTAAACCTAACCCTAACAACCCTAACCTAGCCCTACCATTTACCGTAAACCTAGCCTTAACCCTAACCTTGCCCAAACCCTAAACCTAAACCTATACCGAACTCTAACACCAACCTTAACCCTAATCTAACCTTAACCCTAACCCTGACTATTAACGGAAACTTCACCCTAAACCTAAGGCTAACTCCAACTCTAACGCTAACCGTAACAATTACCACAACCCTCACCTTAAGTATAAACCTAACCCTAACCCTCCCCCTAACCCTTAACCGTATCCCCAACCCTAAACATAATGTTATCTCCAAACTTATCCCTAAACCTAACCCTAATACGAACAGTAACCCTAATCTAACCCTAATCCTAATATTAACCCTAAACTCAACCCTACCCTAATCATAAACCTAACCCTAACACCCTAAACTTAACGTCTAACACTATCTATACTCCTAAACCTATTTCTAACTTTCGCCCTTAACCTAAACTTCACACTAACCCTGAACCTAAACCTAACGCTAACCCTAAACATAAGCCCTAACCCTAACCGAACCCTAAACCTAACTTTAACACTAACCTGAACACAAACCCAAACTCTAGCCCTAACCATAAAAATAACCTTAACCCTAACCTAAACTTCATCCAAACCCTAACCCTAACCTTCAACCTAAACCCAACCCAAACCCTTACCTTAAACCTAACCCTAACCATAACGCTAGTCCCTCTGTAACCCTACATTTAACCCTTACAACAGCTCTGAAACTAAACCTAAACAGAATCCTGATCCTAACCCTTATTCTAACCTTACCCTAAATAGAACACTAACTCTAATCCTAAACCTGGACATAAAGCTAACTCTTATCCTACACCTAACCCTAACTCTGAATCTAAACCTAACTCTAACTCTAACCCTAATCATAACACTTACCCTAAACCCTGACCTTAGCTGTAAAACTAACCGTAACCCTCACTCTAACTCCTAACAGTATCCTTCAACCCTAACCCTAATGCTAACCCTAGCCCTCAGCAGAACACTAACCTGAAACCCCTAAGCCCTAACGATAACACTAACCCTAACCCAAACCCTAACCCCTAAGACCAAAGCCTAACCCAAACATTAACCCTAACTCTAACTCTAACCCGAAAACTAATTAGAAACCTAACCCTAACCCTAACCCTAACCCTAACCCTAACCCTAAACTAAACCTAACCATGACCGGAACCACAATGCCTAACCTGTACCCTCACTCAAACCCTAACCCTAAACTACACCTCTAACCTCTGACACCTTACCATATCCATCATCCTAAACCTACCCAACCCTAACCCTAAATCTAACCCTCACCCCAACCACAATGCCTAACACAAATCGTAACCCTAACTCTTATACCTAAGTCTAACCTAAAATCTAACCCTAACCCTAAAGCTAAACAAAACCCGGAAACTTAGCTCTAACCCTAAACACAACCTTAACACTAACCTAAAAACAAACCCAAACCTTAGCCATAACCCTAACCCTCAACCTACCTTAAAACTCCACCCTATCCCTAACCTAAAGCTAACCCTAACTTTAACCCTAACCTTAACCTTGGCCCACTTGTGACCCTAAACATAACCCTTAGTATATCTCTGACCCTAACCCTCGCCCTAAACCTAATCCTAATCCTAACACTGACCCTAACACTAACCTAACCTTAACCTAACTTGAAGCCTATCATAAACTTAAACCTAACCCTAACCCCTAACCCTAACTCTAACCCTAACCCTAGCCCTAACCCTAACCCTAATCCTAACACTTACCCAAAACCCTCACCTTAACTGTAATCGTAACGCTAAATCTAACCGTAACCCTAAACTTGACCCTAAGTACAACCCTATCCTAAACCTAACTGAAACACTAACCCCTAACCCTAACTCTAACCCAAATCCTTAGCCTAAACCTAATCGAAACCCTTAACATAACCTTAACCAGTAAATATAACTCAAACCCTTACCCTAAGCCGAACCCTCACCCTTAAACAAAATTTCACACTAACCATAACCCTAAACCTACCCTAATTTCATTCAAACCCTAACCCTAACCAAAATTAACACTAATACTAAACATAACCCTAAACCTCAACCTGAACCTAACCTAACCCTGACCCGAACCTGAACCCTAACCGCAACCCTAAACCTCATGCTTAACGTAAACTTCACCCTAACACTAACCCTAAAACTAAACGTAACACTAAATCTCCCCCAACCCTGACCCTAGCCCTAAACCTAACCATAAACCTAACCCTAAACTTGACTCTAACCCTGACCCCAAATCTAACTCTAACCCTATTCCTAACGCTAAAACTTACCCTACACACTCAGCTTCAATGGAAACCCAGCAATAACCCTCACTCTAACATCAAAACCTAACCCCAAACCTTAACCTAACCCTATCCCTAACCTTCACCTAGTCCTAAACTTAACAAGACTTAACCCTAACACTTAACCTAACCCTAATCGAAACCTAACCTTAACCCTAAACTTCATCCTAAACTTAACCCTAACCCTAACCACTAACTCTAACCCTCAGCTCAACTCTCACCCTTAACTTCAACTTCACCCTAAACCTAACCCTAAACCAAAACCTAACCCTAACCCTAAACCTAACCCTATACCTGACCCTAATATTTACCCAAACACCTAAACCTAACCCTAACACTAAACCTACCCCTAAAGCTACCCCTAACCTTAACTCAAACACCAAACCCTAACCCTTACCCTAACCCTCATCCTTGACCTCATTTTACCCAAAACCTAAGCCGAACCCTAAACCTAAAACTAAACCAAACCGAAAACAATCCCCTAAATCTAGGCCTAACCCTAAACCTAACCCTAACCCTACCCCTAACCGTAACACCGTAAAACATCAGCTTAATTGTGAACCTAACACTAACACTCACACGATCCCCTAACCCTTTTCCTAACCCTAACGCTATCCTTCATCCTAGCCCTAACACTTACCTAACCCTGACTCTTCCTCTAACCCTAAACTTAACCCTAACCTTAACTCTGCCTTAAACTTAACCCTAAACCTAACAATAACTCTAAACCTGACGCTAACCCTAACCCTAATTCCTAGCACTAATTCTTACTCTAAACCTAACCCTAACAACCCTAACCTAGCCCTACCATTTACCGTAAACCTAGCCTTAACCCTAACCTTACCCAAACCCTAAACCTAAACCTATACCGACCTCTAACACCAACCTTAACCCTAATCTAACCTTAACCCTAACCCTGACTATTAACGGAAACTTCACCCTAAACCTAAGGCTAACTCCAACTCTAACGCTAACCATAACAATTACCATAACCCTCACCTTAAGTGTAAACCTAACCCTAACACTCTCCCTAACCCTTAACCGTATCCCCAACCCTAAACATAATGTTATCTCCAAACTTATCCCTAAACCTAACCCTAATACGAACAGTAACCCTAATCTAACCCTAATCCTAATATTAACCCTAAACTCAACCCTACCCTACCATAAACCTAACCCTAACACCCTAAACTTAACGTCTAACACTATCTATACTCCTAAACCTATTTCTAACTTTCGCCCTTAACCTAAACTTCACACTAACCCTGAACCTAAACCTAACGCTAACCCTAAACATAAGCCCTAACCCTAACCGAACCCTAAACCTAACCTTAACACTAACCTGAACACAAACGCAAACTCTAGCCCTAACCATAAAAATAACCTTAACCCTAACCTAAACTTCATCCAAACCCTAACCCTAACCTTCAACCTAAACCCAACCCAAACCCTTACCTTAAACCTAACCCTAACCATAACGCTAGTCCCTCTCTAACCCTAAATTTAACCCTTACAACAGCTCTGAAACTAAACCTAAACAGAATCCTAATCCTAACCCTAATTCTAACCTTGACCCTAAATAGAACACTAACTCTACTCCTAAACCTGGATATAAAGCTAACTCTTATCCTACACCTAACCCTAACTCTGAATCGAAACCTAACTCTAACTCTAACCCTAATCATAACACTTACCCTAAACCCTCACCTTAGCTGTAAAACTAACCGTAACCCTCACTCTAACTCCTAACAGTATCCTTCAACCCTAACCCTAATGCTAACCCTAGCCCTAAGCAGAACACTAACCTGAAACCCCTAAGCCCTAACGATAACACTAACCCTAACCCAAACCCTAACCCCTAAGACCAAAGCCTAACCCAAACATTAACCCTAACTCTAACTCTAACCCGAAAACTAATTAGAAACCTGACCCTAACCCTAACCCTAACCCTAACCCTAACCCTAACCCTAACCCTAACTCTAACCCTAAACTAAACCTAACCATGACCGGAACCACAATGCCTAACCTGTACCCTCACTCAAACCCTAACCCTAAACTACACCTCTAACCTCTGACACCTTACCATAACCATAATCCTAAACCTACCCAACACTAACCCTAAATCTAACCCTCACCCCAACCACAATGCCTAACACAAATCGTAACCCTAACTCTTATACCTAAGTCTAACCTAAAATCTAACCCTAACCCTAAAGCTAAACAAAACCCGGAAACTTAGCTCTAACCCTAAACACAACCTTAACACTAACCTAAAAACAAACCCAAACCTTAGCCATAACCCTAACCCTCAAGCTATCTTAAACTTCACCCTATCCCTAACCTAAAGCTAACCCTAACTTTAACCCTAACCTTAACCTTGGCCCACTTGTGACCCTAAACATAACCCTTAGTGTATCTCCGACCCTAACCCTCGCCCTAAACCTAATCCTAATCCTAACACTGACCCTAACACTAACCTAACCTTAACCTAACTTGAAGCCTATCATAAACTTAAACCTAACCCTAACCCCTAACCCTAACTCTAACCCTAACCCTAGCCCTAACCCTAACCCTAATCCTAACACTTACCCAAAACCCTCACCTTAACTGTAATCGTAACTCTAAATCTAACCGTAACCCTAAACTTGACCCTAAGTACAACCCTATCCTAAACCTAACTGAAACACTAACCCCTAACCCTAACTCTAACCCAAATCCTTAGCCTAAACCTAATCGAAACCCTTAACATAACCTTAACCAGTAAATATAACTCAAACCCTTACCCTAAACAGAACCCTCACCCTTAAACAAAATTTCACACTAACCATAACCCTAAAACTACCCTAACTTCATTCAAACCCTAACCCTAACCAAAATTAACACTGATACTAAACATAACCCTAAACCTCAACCTGAACCTAACCTAACCCTGACCCGAACCTGAACCCTAACCGCAACCCTAAACCTCATGCTTAACATAAACTTCACCCTAACACTAACCCTAAAACTAAACGTAACACTAAATCTCCCCCAACCCTGACCCTAGCCCTAAACCTAACCATAAACCTAACCCTAAACTTGACTCTAACCCTGACCCCAAATCTAACTCTAACCCTATTCCTAACGCTAAAACTTACCCTACACACTCAGCTTCAATGGAAACCCAGCAATAACCCTCACTCTAACATCAAAACCTAACCCCAAACCTTAACCTAACCCTATCCCTAACCTTCACCTAGTCCTAAACTTAACAAGACTTAACCCTAACACTTAACCTAACCCTAATCGAAACCTAACCTTAACCCTAAACTTCATCCTAAACTTAACCCTAACCCTAACCACTAACTCTAACCCTCAGCTCAACTCTCACCCTTAACTTCAACTTCACCCTAAACCTAACCCTAAACCAAAACCTAACCCTAACCCTAAACCTAACCCTATACCTGACCCTAATATTTACCCAAACACCTAAACCTAACCCTAACACTAAACCTACCCCTAAAGCTACCCCTAACCTTAACTCAAACACCAAACCCTAACCCTTACCCTAACCCTCATCCTTGACCTCATTTTACCCAAAACCTAAGCCGAACCCTAAACGTAAAACTAAACCAAACCGAAAACAATCCCCTAAATCTAGGCCTAACCCTAAACCTAACCCTAACCCTACCCCTAACTGTAACACCGTAAAACATGAAGTTAATTGTGAACCTAACACTAACACTCACACGATCTCCTAACCCTTTTCCTAACCCTAACGCTATCCTTCATCCTAGCCCTAACACTTACCTAAACCGGACTCTTCCTCTAACCCTAAACTTAACCCTAACCTTAACTCTGCCTTAAACTTAACCCTAAACCTAACAATAACTCTAAACCTGACGCTAACCCTAACCCTAATTCCTAGCACTAATTCTTACTCTAAACCTAACCCTAACAACCCTAACCTAGCCCTACCATTTACCGTAAACCTAGCCTTAACCCTAACCTTGCCCAAACCCTAAACCTAAACCTATACCGAACTCTAACACCAACCTTAACCCTAATCTAACCTTAACCCTAACCCTGACTATTAACGGAAACTTCACCCTAAACCTAAGGCTAACTCCAACTCTAACGCTAACCGTAACAATTACCACAACCCTCACCTTAAGTATAAACCTAACCCTAACCCTCCCCCTAACCCTTAACCGTATCCCCAACCCTAAACATAATGTTATCTCCAAACTTATCCCTAAACCTAACCCTAATACGAACAGTAACCCTAATCTAACCCTAATCCTAATATTAACCCTAAACTCAACCCTACCCTAATCATAAACCTAACCCTAACACCCTAAACTTAACGTCTAACACTATCTATACTCCTAAACCTATTTCTAACTTTCGCCCTTAACCTAAACTTCACACTAACCCTGAACCTAAACCTAACGCTAACCCTAAACATAAGCCCTAACCCTAACCGAACCCTAAACCTAACTTTAACACTAACCTGAACACAAACCCAAACTCTAGCCCTAACCATAAAAATAACCTTAACCCTAACCTAAACTTCATCCAAACCCTAACCCTAACCTTCAACCTAAACCCAACCCAAACCCTTACCTTAAACCTAACCCTAACCATAACGCTAGTCCCTCTGTAACCCTACATTTAACCCTTACAACAGCTCTGAAACTAAACCTAAACAGAATCCTGATCCTAACCCTTATTCTAACCTTACCCTAAATAGAACACTAACTCTAATCCTAAACCTGGACATAAAGCTAACTCTTATCCTACACCTAACCCTAACTCTGAATCTAAACCTAACTCTAACTCTAACCCTAATCATAACACTTACCCTAAACCCTCACCTTAGCTGTAAAACTAACCGTAACCCTCACTCTAACTCCTAACAGTATCCTTCAACCCTAACCCTAATGCTAACCCTAGCCCTCAGCAGAACACTAACCTGAAACCCCTAAGCCCTAACGATAACACTAACCCTAACCCAAACCCTAACCCCTAAGACCAAAGCCTAACCCAAACATTAACCCTAACTCTAACTCTAACCCGAAAACTAATTAGAAACCTAACCCTAACCCTAACCCTAACCCTAACCCTAAACTAAACCTAACCATGACCGGAACCACAATGCCTAACCTGTACCCTCACTCAAACCCTAACCCTAAACTACACCTCTAACCTCTGACACCTTACCATATCCATCATCCTAAACCTACCCAACCCTAACCCTAAATCTAACCCTCACCCCAACCACAATGCCTAACACAAATCGTAACCCTAACTGTTGTACCTAAGTCTAACCTAAAATCTAACCCTAACCCTAAAGCTAAACAAAACCCGTAAACTTAGCTCTAACCCTAAACACAACCTTAACACTAACCTAAAAACAAACCCAAACCTTAGCCATAACCCTAACCCTCAACCTACCTTAAAACTCCACCCTATCCCTAACCTAAAGCTAACCCTAACTTTAACCCTAACCTTAACCTTGGCCCACTTGTGACCCTAAACATAACCCTTAGTATGTCTCTGACCCTAACCCTCGCCCTAAACCTAATCCTAATCCTAACACTGACCCTAACACTAACCTAACCTTAACCTAACTTGAAGCCTATCATAAACTTAAACCTAACCCTAACCCCTAACCCTAACTCTAACCCTAACCCTAGCCCTAACCCTAACCCTAATCCTAACACTTACCCAAAACCCTCACCTTAACTGTAATCGTAACTCTAAATCTAACCGTAACCCTAAACTTGACCCTAAGTACAACCCTATCCTAAACCTAACTGAAACACTAACCCCTAACCCTAACTCTAACCCAAATCCTTAGCCTAAACCTAATCGAAACCCTTAACATAACCTTAACCAGTAAATATAACTCAAACCCTTACCCTAAGCCGAACCCTCACCCTTAAACAAAATTTCACACTAACCATAACCCTAAAACTACCCTAATTTCATTCAAACCCTAACCCTAACCAAAATTAACACTAATACTAAACATAACCCTAAACCTCAACCTGAACCTAACCTAACCCTGACCCGAACCTGAACCCTAACCGCAACCCTAAACCTCATGCTTAACGTAAACTTCACCCTAACACTAACCCTAAAACTAAACGTAACACTAAATCTCCCCCAACCCTGACCCTAGCCCTAAACCTAACCATAAACCTAACCCTAAACTTGACTCTAACCCTGACCCCAAATCTAACTCTAACCCTATTCCTAACGCTAAAACTTACCCTACACACTCAGCTTCAATGGAAACCCAGCAATAACCCTCACTCTAACATCAAAACCTAACCCCAAACCTTAACCTAACCCTATCCCTAACCTTCACCTAGTCCTAAACTTAACAAGACTTAACCCTAACACTTAACCTAACCCTAATCGAAACCTAACCTTAACCCTAAACTTCATCCTAAACTTAACCCTAACCCTAACCACTAACTCTAACCCTCAGCTCAACTCTCACCCTTAACTTCAACTTCACCCTAAACCTAACCCTAAACCAAAACCTAACCCTAACCCTAAACCTAACCCTATACCTGACCCTAATATTTACCCAAACACCTAAACCTAACCCTAACACTAAACCTACCCCTAAAGCTACCCCTAACCTTAACTCAAACACCAAACCCTAACCCTTACCCTAACCCTCATCCTTGACCTCATTTTACCCAAAACCTAAGCCGAACCCTAAACCTAAAACTAAACCAAACCGAAAACAATCCCCTAAATCTAGGCCTAACCCTAAACCTAACCCTAACCCTACCCCTAACTGTAACACCGTAAAACATGAAGTTAATTGTGAACCTAACACTAACACTCACACGATCTCCTAACCCTTTTCCTAACCCTAACGCTATCCTTCATCCTAGCCCTAACACTTACCTAAACCGGACTCTTCCTCTAACCCTAAACTTAACCCTAACCTTAACTCTGCCTTAAACTTAACCCTAAACCTAACAATAACTCTAAACCTGACGCTAACCCTAACCCTAATTCCTAGCACTAATTCTTACTCTAAACCTAACCCTAACAACCCTAACCTAGCCCTACCATTTACCGTAAACCTAGCCTTAACCCTAACCTTGCCCAAACCCTAAACCTAAACCTATACCGAACTCTAACACCAACCTTAACCCTAATCTAACCTTAACCCTAACCCTGACTATTAACGGAAACTTCACCCTAAACCTAACGCTAACTCCAACTCTAACGCTAACCGTAACAATTACCACAACCCTCACCTTAAGTATAAACCTAACCCTAACCCTCCCCCTAACCCTTAACCGTATCCCCAACCCTAAACATAATGTTATCTCCAAACTTATCCCTAAACCTAACCCTAATACGAACAGTAACCCTAATCTAACCCTAATCCTAATATTAACCCTAAACTCAACCCTACCCTAATCATAAACCTAACCCTAACACCCTAAACTTAACGTCTAACACTATCTATACTCCTAAACCTATTTCTAACTTTCGCCCTTAACCTAAACTTCACACTAACCCTGAACCTAAACCTAACGCTAACCCTAAACATAAGCCCTAACCCTAACCGAACCCTAAACCTAACTTTAACACTAACCTGAACACAAACCCAAACTCTAGCCCTAACCATAAAAATAACCTTAACCCTAACCTAAACTTCATCCAAACCCTAACCCTAACCTTCAACCTAAACCCAACCCAAACCCTTACCTTAAACCTAACCCTAACCATAACGCTAGTCCCTCTCTAACCCTACATTTAACCCTTACAACAGCTCTGAAACTAAACCTAAACAGAATCCTGATCCTAACCCTTATTCTAACCTTACCCTAAATAGAACACTAACTCTAATCCTAAACCTGGACATAAAGCTAACTCTTATCCTACACCTAACCCTAACTCTGAATCTAAACCTAACTCTAACTCTAACCCTAATCATAACACTTACCCTAAACCCTCACCTTAGCTGTAAAACTAACCGTAACCCTCACTCTAACTCCTAACAGTATCCTTCAACCCTAACCCTAATGCTAACCCTAGCCCTCAGCAGAACACTAACCTGAAACCCCTAAGCCCTAACGATAACACTAACCCTAACCCAAACCCTAACCCCTAAGACCAAAGCCTAACCCAAACATTAACCCTAACTCTAACTCTAACCCGAAAACTAATTAAAAACCTAACCCTAACCCTAACCCTAACCCTAACCCTAAACTAAACCTAACCATGACCGGAACCACAATGCCTAACCTGTACCCTCACTCAAACCCTAACCCTAAACTACACCTCTAACCTCTGACACCTTACCATATCCATCATCCTAAACCTACCCAACCCTAACCCTAAATCTAACCCTCACCCCAACCACAATGCCTAACACAAATCGTAACCCTAACTGTTGTACCTAAGTCTAACCTAAAATCTAACCCTAACCCTAAAGCTAAACAAAACCCGTAAACTTAGCTCTAACCCTAAACACAACCTTAACACTAACCTAAAAACAAACCCAAACCTTAGCCATAACCCTAACCCTCAACCTACCTTAAAACTCCACCCTATCCCTAACCTAAAGCTAACCCTAACTTTAACCCTAACCTTAACCTTGGCCCACTTGTGACCCTAAACATAACCCTTAGTATATCTCTGACCCTAACCCTCGCCCTAAACCTAATCCTAATCCTAACACTGACCCTAACACTAACCTAACCTTAACCTAACTTGAAGCCTATCATAAACTTAAACCTAACCCTAACCCCTAACCCTAACTCTAACCCTAACCCTAGCCCTAACCCTAACCCTAATCCTAACACTTACCCAAAACCCTCACCTTAACTGTAATCGTAACTCTAAATCTAACCGTAACCCTAAACTTGACCCTAAGTACAACCCTATCCTAAACCTAACTGAAACACTAACCCCTAACCCTAACTCTAACCCAAATCCTTAGCCTAAACCTAATCGAAACCCTTAACATAACCTTAACCAGTAAATATAACTCAAACCCTTACCCTAAGCCGAACCCTCACCCTTAAACAAAATTTCACACTAACCATAACCCTAAAACTACCCTAATTTCATTCAAACCCTAACCCTAACCAAAATTAACACTAATACTAAACATAACCCTAAACCTCAACCTGAACCTAACCTAACCCTGACCCGAACCTGAACCCTAACCGCAACCCTAAACCTCATGCTTAACGTAAACTTCACCCTAACACTAACCCTAAAACTAAACGTAACACTAAATCTCCCCCAACCCTGACCCTAGCCCTAAACCTAACCATAAACCTAACCCTAAACTTGTTTCTAACCCTGACCCCAAATCTAACTCTAACCCTATTCCTAACGCTAAAACTTACCCTACACACTCAGCTTCAATGGAAACCCAGCAATAACCCTCACTCTAACATCAAAACCTAACCCCAAACCTTAACCTAACCCTATCCCTAACCTTCACCTAGTCCTAAACTTAACAAGACTTAACCCTAACACTTAACCTAACCCTAATCGAAACCTAACCTTAACCCTAAACTTCATCCTAAACTTAACCCTAACCCTAACCACTAACTCTAACCCTCAGCTCAACTCTCACCCTTAACTTCAACTTCACCCTAAACCTAACCCTAAACCAAAACCTAACCCTAACCCTAAACCTAACCCTATACCTGACCCTAATATTTACCCAAACACCTAAACCTAACCCTAACACTAAACCTACCCCTAAAGCTACCCCTAACCTTAACTCAAACACCAAACCCTAACCCTTACCCTAACCCTCATCCTTGACCTCATTTTACCCAAAACCTAAGCCGAACCCTAATCCTAAAACTAAAACAAACCGTAAACAATCCCCTAAATCTAGGCCTAACCCTAAACCTAACCCTAACCCTACCCCTAACCGTAACACCGTAAAACATCAGCTTAATTGTGAACCTAACACTAACACTCACACGATCCCCTAACCCTTTTCCTAACCCTAACGCTATCCTTCATCCTAGCCCTAACACTTACCTAACCCTGACTCTTCCTCTACCCCTAAACTTAACCCTAACCATAACTCTGCCTTAAACTTAACCCTAAACCTAACAATAACTCTAAACCTGACGCTAACCCTAACCCTAATTCCTAGCACTAATTCTTACTCTAAACCTAAACCTAACCTAGCCCTACCATTTACCGTAAACCTAGCCTTAACCCTAACCTTACCCAAACCCTAAACCTAAACCTATACCGACCTCTAACACCAACCTTAACCCTAATCTAACCTTAACCCTAACCCTGACTATTAACGGAAACTTCACCCTAAACCTAAGGCTAACTCCAACTCTAACGCTAACCATAACAATTACCATAACCCTCACCTTAAGTGTAAACCTAACCCTAACACTCTCCCTAACCCTTAACCGTATCCCCAACCCTAAACATAATGTTATCTCCAAACTTATCCCTAAACCTAACCCTAATACGAACAGTAACCCTAATCTAACCCTAATCCTAATATTAACCCTAAACTCAACCCTACCCTACCATAAACCTAACCCTAACACCCTAAACTTAACGTCTAACACTATCTATACTCCTAAACCTATTTCTAACTTTCGCCCTTAACCTAAACTTCACACTAACCCTGAACCTAAACCTAACGCTAACCCTAAACATAAGCCCTAACCCTAACCGAACCCTAAACCTAACCTTAACACTAACCTGAACACAAACGCAAACTCTAGCCCTAACCATAAAAATAACCTTAACCCTAACCTAAACTTCATCCAAACCCTAACCCTAACCTTCAACCTAAACCCAACCCAAACCCTTACCTTAAACCTAACCCTAACCATAACGCTAGTCCCTCTCTAACCCTAAATTTAACCCTTACAACAGCTCTGAAACTAAACCTAAACAGAATCCTGATCCTAACCCTTATTCTAACCTTACCCTAAATAGAACACTAACTCTAATCCTAAACCTGGACATAAAGCTAACAATTATCCTACACCTAACCCTAACTCTGAATCGAAACCTAACTCTAACTCTAACCCTAATCATAACACTTACCCTAAACCCTCACCTTAGCTGTAAAACTAACCGTAACCCTCACTCTAACTCCTAACAGTATCCTTCAACCCTAACCCTAATGCTAACCCTAGCCCTCAGCAGAACACTAACCTGAAACCCCTAAGCCCTAACGATAACACTAACCCTAACCCAAACCCTAACCCCTAAGACCAAAGCCTAACCCAAACATTAACCCTAACTCTAACTCTAACCCGAAAACTAATTAGAAACCTAACCCTAACCCTAACCCTAACCCTAAACTAAACCTAACCATGACCGGAACCACAATGCCTAACCTGTACCCTCACTCAAACCCTAACCCTAAACTACACCTCTAACCTCTGACACCTTACCATATCCATCATCCTAAACCTACCCAACCCTAACCCTAAATCTAACCCTCACCCCAACCACAATGCCTAACACAAATCGTAACCCTAACTGTTGTACCTAAGTCTAACCTAAAATCTAACCCTAACCCTAAAGCTAAACAAAACCCGTAAACTTAGCTCTAACCCTAAACACAACCTTAACACTAACCTAAAAACAAACCCAAACCTTAGCCATAACCCTAACCCTCAACCTACCTTAAAACTCCACCCTATCCCTAACCTAAAGCTAACCCTAACTTTAACCCTAACCTTAACCTTGGCCCACTTGTGACCCTAAACATAACCCTTAGTATATCTCTGACCCTAACCCTCGCCCTAAACCTAATCCTAATCCTAACACTGACCCTAACACTAACCTTACCTTAACCTAACTTGAAGCCTATCATAAACTTAAACCTAACCCTAACCCCTAACCCTAACTCTAACCCTAACCCTAGCCCTAACCCTAACCCTAATCCTAACACTTACCCAAAACCCTCACCTTAACTGTAATCGTAACTCTAAATCTAACCGTAACCCTAAACTTGACCCTAAGTACAACCCTATCCTAAACCTAACTGAAACACTAACCCCTAACCCTAACTCTAACCCAAATCCTTAGCCTAAACCTAATCGAAACCCTTAACATAACCTTAACCAGTAAATATAACTCAAACCCTTACCCTAAGCCGAACCCTCACCCTTAAACAAAATTTCACACTAACCATAACCCTAAAACTACCCTAATTTCATTCAAACCCTAACCCTAACCAAAATTAACACTAATACTAAACATAACCCTAAACCTCAACCTGAACCTAACCTAACCCTGACCCGAACCTGAACCCTAACCGCAACCCTAAACCTCATGCTTAACGTAAACTTCACCCTAACACTAACCCTAAAACTAAACGTAACACTAAATCTCCCCCAACCCTGACCCTAGCCCTAAACCTAACCATAAACCTAACCCGAAACTTAACTCTAACCCTGACCCCAAATCTAACTCTAACCCTATTCCTAACGCTAAAACTTACCCTACACACTCAGCTTCAATGGAAACCCAGCAATAACCCTCACCCTAACATCAAAACCTAACCCCAAACCTTAACCTAACCCTATCCCTAACCTTCACCTAGTCCTAAACTTAACAAGACTTAACCCTAACACTTAACCTAACCCTAAATCGAAACCTAACCTTAACCCTAAACTTCATCCTAAACTTAACCCTAACCCTAACCACTAACTCTAACCCTCAGCTCAACTCTCACCCTTAACTTCAACTTCACCCTAAACCTAACCCTAAACCAAAACCTAACCCTAACCCTAAACCTAACCCTATACCTGACCCTAATATTTACCCAAACACCTAAACCTAACCCTAACACTAAACCTACCCCTAAAGCTACCCCTAACCTTAACTCAAACACCAAACCCTAACCCTTACCCTAACCCTCATCCTTGACCTCATTTTACCCAAAACCTAAGCCGAACCCTAAACCTAAAACTAAACCAAACCGTAAACAATCCCCTAAATCTAGGCCTAACCCTAAACCTAACCCTAACCCTACCCCTATCCGTAACAGCGTAAAACATCAGCTTAATTGTGAACCTAACACTAACACTCACACGATCCCCTAACCCTTTTCCTAACCCTAACGCTATCCTTCATCCTAGCCCTAACACTTACCTAACCCTGACTCTTCCTCTAACCCTAAACTTAACCCTAACCTTAACTCTGCCTTAAACTTAACCCTAAACCTAACAATAACTCTAAACCTGATGCTAACCCTAACCCTAATTCCTAGCACTAATTCTTACTCTAAACCTAACCCTAACAACCCTAACCTAGCCCTACCATTTACCGTAAACCTAGCCTTAACCCTAACCTTACCCAAACCCTAAACCTAAACCTATACCGACCTCTAACACCAACCTTAACCCTAATCTAACCTTAACCCTAACCCTGACTATTAACGGAAACTTCACCCTAAACCTAAGGCTAACTCCAACTCTAACGCTAACCATAACAATTACCACAACCCTCACCTTAAGTATAAACCTAACCCTAACCCTCCCCCTAACCCTTAACCGTATCCCCAACCCTAAACATAATGTTATCTCCAAACTTATCCCTAAACCTAACCCTAATACGAACAGTAACCCTAATCTAACCCTAATCCTAATATTAACCCTAAACTCAACCCTACCCTAATCATAAACCTAACCCTAACACCCTAAACTTAACGTCTAACACTATCTATACTCCTAAACCTATTTCTAACTTTCGCCCTTAACCTAAACTTCACACTAACCCTGAACCTAAACCTAACGCTAACCCTAAACATAAGCCCTAACCCTAACCGAACCCTAAACCTAACTTTAACACTAACCTGAACACAAACCCAAACTCTAGCCCTAACCATAAAAATAACCTTAACCCTAACCTAAACTTCATCCAAACCCTAACCCTAACCTTCAACCTAAACCCAACCCAAACCCTTACCTTAAACCTAACCCTAACCATAACGCTAGTCCCTCTGTAACCCTACATTTAACCCTTACAACAGCTCTGAAACTAAACCTAAACAGAATCCTGATCCTAACCCTTATTCTAACCTTACCCTAAATAGAACACTAACTCTAATCCTAAACCTGGACATAAAGCTAACTCTTATCCTACACGTAACCGTAACTCTGAATCTAAACCTAACTCTAACTCTAACCCTAATCATAACACTTACCCTAAACCCTCACCTTAGCTGTAAAACTAACCGTAACCCTCACTCTAACTCCTAACAGTATCCTTCAACCCTAACCCTAATGCTAACCCTAGCCCTCAGCAGAACACTAACCTGAAACCCCTAAGCCCTAACGATAACACTAACCCTAACCCAAACCCTAACCCCTAAGACCAAAGCCTAACCCAAACATTAACCCTAACTCTAACTCTAACCCGAAAACTAATTAGAAACCTAACCCTAACCTTAAACTAAACCTAACCATGACCGGAACCACAATGCCTAACCTGTACCCTCACTCAAACCCTAACCCTAAACTACACCTCTAACCTCTGACACCTTACCATATCCATCATCCTAAACCTACCCAACCCTAACCCTAAATCTAACCCTCACCCCAACCACAATGCCTAACACAAATCGTAACCCTAACTGTTGTACCTAAGTCTAACCTAAAATCTAACCCTAACCCTAAAGCTAAACAAAACCCGTAAACTTAGCTCTAACCCTAAACACAACCTTAACACTAACCTAAAAACAAACCCAAACCTTAGCCATAACCCTAACCCTCAACCTACCTTAAAACTCCACCCTATCCCTAACCTAAAGCTAACCCTAACTTTAACCCTAACCTTAACCTTGGCCCACTTGTGACCCTAAACATAACCCTTAGTATATCTCTGACCCTAACCCTCGCCCTAAACCTAATCCTAATCCTAACACTGACCCTAACACTAACCTAACCTTAACCTAACTTGAAGCCTATCATAAACTTAAACCTAACCCTAACCCCTAACCCTAACTCTAACCCTAACCCTAGCCCTAACCCTAACCCTAATCCTAACACTTACCCAAAACCCTCACCTTAACTGTAATCGTAACTCTAAATCTAACCGTAACCCTAAACTTGACCCTAAGTACAACCCTATCCTAAACCTAACTGAAACACTAACCCCTAACCCTAACTCTAACCCAAATCCTTAGCCTAAACCTAATCGAAACCCTTAACATAACCTTAACCAGTAAATATAACTCAAACCCTTACCCTAAGCCGAACCCTCACCCTTAAACAAAATTTCACACTAACCATAACCCTAAACCTACCCTAACTTCATTCAAACCCTAACCCTAACCAAAATTAACACTAATACTAAACATAACCCTAAACCTCAACCTGAACCTAACCTAACCCTGACCCGAACCTGAACCCTAACCGCAACCCTAAACCTCATGCTTAACATAAACTTCACCCTAACACTAACCCTAAAACTAAACGTAACACTAAATCTCCCCCAACCCTGACCCTAGCCCTAAACCTAACCATAAACCTAACCCGAAACTTAACTCTAACCCTGACCCCAAATCTAACTCTAACCCTATTCCTAACGCTAAAACTTACCCTACACACTCAGCTTCAATGGAAACCCAGCAATAACCCTCACCCTAACATCAAAACCTAACCCCAAACCTTAACCTAACCCTATCCCTAACCTTCACCTAGTCCTAAACTTAACAAGACTTAACCCTAACACTTAACCTAACCCTAATCGAAACCTAACCTTAACCCTAAACTTCATCCTAAACTTAACCCTAACCCTAACCACTAACTCTAACCCTCAGCTCAACTCTCACCCTTAACTTCAACTTCACCCTAAACCTAACCCTAAACCAAAACCTAACCCTAACCCTAAACCTAACCCTATACCTGACCCTAATATTTACCCAAACACCTAAACCTAACCCTAACACTAAACCTACCCCTAAAGCTACCCCTAACCTTAACTCAAACACCAAACCCTAACCCTTACCCTAACCCTCATCCTTGACCTCATTTTACCCAAAACCTAAGCCGAACCCTAAACCTAAAACTAAACCAAACCGTAAACAATCCCCTAAATCTAGGCCTAACCCTAAACCTAACCCTAACCCTACCCCTAACCGTAACACCGTAAAACATCAGCTTAATTGTGAACCTAACACTAACACTCACACGATCCCCTAACCCTTTTCCTAACCCTAACGCTATCCTTCATCCTAGCCCTAACACTTACCTAACCCTGACTCTTCCTCTAACCCTAAACTTAACCCTAACCTTAACTCTGCCTTAAACTTAACCCTAAACCTAACAATAACTCTAAACCTGACGCTAACCCTAACCCTAATTCCTAGCACTAATTCTTACTCTAAACCTAACCCTAACAACCCTAACCTAGCCCTACCATTTACCATAAACCTAGCCTTAACCCTAACCTTACCCAAACCCTAAACCTAAACCTATACCGACCTCTAACACCAACCTTAACCCTAATCTAACCTTAACCCTAACCCTGACTATTAACGGAAACTTCACCCTAAACCTAAGGCTAACTCCAACTCTAACGCTAACCATAACAATTACCATAACCCTCACCTTAAGTGTAAACCTAACCCTAACACTCTCCCTAACCCTTAACCGTATCCCCAACCCTAAACATAATGTTATCTCCAAACTTATCCCTAAACCTAACCCTAATACGAACAGTAACCCTAATCTAACCCTAATCCTAATATTAACCCTAAACTCAACCCTACCCTACCATAAACCTAACCCTAACACCCTAAACTTAACGTCTAACACTATCTATACTCCTAAACCTATTTCTAACTTTCGCCCTTAACCTAAACTTCACACTAACCCTGAACCTAAACCTAACGCTAACCCTAAACATAAGCCCTAACCCTAACTGAACCCTAAACCTAACCTTAACACTAACCTGAACACAAACGCAAACTCTAGCCCTAACCATAAAAATAACCTTAACCCTAACCTAAACTTCATCCAAACCCTAACCCTAACCTTCAACCTAAACCCAACCCAAACCCTTACCTTAAACCTAACCCTAACCATAACGCTAGTCCCTCTCTAACCCTACATTTAACCCTTACAACAGCTCTGAAACTAAACCTAAACAGAATCCTGATCCTAACCCTTATTCTAACCTTACCCTAAATAGAACACTAACTCTACTCCTAAACCTGGACATAAAGCTAACTCTTATCCTACACCTAACCCTAACTCTGAATCTAAACCTAACTCTAACTCTAACCCTAATCATAACACTTACCCTAAACCCTCACCTTAGCTGTAAAACTAACCGTAACCCTCACTCTAACTCCTAACAGTATCCTTCAACCCTAACCCTAATGCTAACCCTAGCCCTAAGCAGAACACTAACCTGAAACCCCTAAGCCCTAACGATAACACTAAGCCTAACCCAAACCCTAACCCCTAAGACCAAAGCCTAACCCAAACATTAACCCTAACTCTAACTCTAACCCGAAAACTAATTAGAAACCTGACCCTAACCCTAACCCTAACCCTAACCCTAACCCTAACCCTAACCTTAACCCTAACCCTAACCCTAACTCTAACCCTAAACTAAACCTAACCATGACCGGAACCACAATGCCTAACCTGTACCCTCACTCAAACCCTAACCCTAAACTACACCTCTAACCTCTGACACCTTACCATAACCATAATCCTAAACCTACCCAACACTAACCCTAAATCTAACCCTCACCCCAACCACAATGCCTAACACAAATCGTAACCCTAACTCTTATACCTAAGTCTAACCTAAAATCTAACCCTAACCCTAAAGCTAAACAAAACCCGGAAACTTAGCTCTAACCCTAAACACAACCTTAACACTAACCTAAAAACAAACCCAAACCTTAGCCATAACCCTAACCCTCAACCTCTCTTAAACTTCACCCTATCCCTAACCTAAAGCTAACCCTAACTTTAACCCTAACCTTAACCTTGGCCCACTTGTGACCCTAAACATAACCCTTAGTGTATCTCCGACCCTAACCGTCACCCTAAACCTAATCCTAATCCTAACACTGACCCTAACACTAACCTAACCTTAACCTAACTTGAAGCCTATCATAAACTTAAACCTAACCCTAACCCCTAACCCCTAACCCTAACTCTAACCCTAACCCTAGCCCTAACCCTAACCCTAATCCTAACACTTACCCAAAACCCTCACCTTAACTGTAATCGTAACTCTAAATCTAACCGTAACCCTAAACTTGACCCTATGTACAACCCTATCCTAAACCTAACTGAAACACTAACCCCTAACCCTAACTCTAACCCAAATCCTTAGCCTAAACCTAATCGAAACCCTTAACATAACCTTAACCAGTAAATATAACTCAAACCCTTACCCTAAGCCGAACCCTCACCCTTAACCAAAATTTCACACTAACCGTAACCCTAAACCTACCCTAACTTCATTCAAACCCTAACCCTAACCAAAATTAACACTAATACTAAACATAACCCTAAACCTCAACCTGAACCTAACCTAACCCTGACCCGAACCTGAACCCTAACCGCAACCCTAAACCTCATGCTTAACATAAACTTCACCCTAACACTAACCCTAAAACTAAACGTAACACTAAATCTCCCCAACCCTGACCCTAGCCCTAAACCTAACCATAAACCTAACCCGAAACTTAACTCTAACCCTGACCCCAAATCTAACTCTAACCCTATTCCTAACGCTAAAACTTACCCTACACACTCAGCTTCAATGGAAACCCAGCAATAACCCTCACCCTAAAATCAAAACCTAAACCCAAACCTTAACCTAACCCTATCCCTAACCTTTACCTAGTCCTAAACTTAACAAGACTTAACCCTAACACTTAACCTAACCCTAAATCTAAACCTAACCTTAACCCTAAACTTCATCTTAAACTTAACCCTAACCCTAACCACTAACTCTAACCCTCAGCTCAACTCTCACCCTTAACTTCAACTTCACCCTAAACCTAACCCTAAAACAAAACCTAACCCTATCCCTAAACCTAACCCTATACCTGACCCTAATATTTACCCAAACACCTAAACCTAACCCTAACACTAAACCTACCCCTAAAGCTACCCCTAACCTTAACTCAAACACCAAACCCTAACCCTTACCCTAACCCTCATCCTTGACCTACATTTACCCAAAACCTAAGCCGAACCCTAACCTAAAACTAAACCAAACCGTAAACAATCCCCTAAATCTAGGCCTAACCCTAACCCTACCCCTAAGTGTAACACCGTAAAACATGAAGTTAATTGTGAACCTAACACTAACACTCACACGATCTCCTAACCCTTTTCCTAACCCTAACGCTATCCTTCATCCTAGCCCTAACACTTACCTAAACCGGACTCTTCCTCTAACCCTAAACTTAACCCTAACCTTAACTCTGCCTTAAACTTAACCCTAAACCTAACAATAACTCTAAACCTGACGCTAACCCTAACCCTAAATCCTAGCACTAATTCTTACTCTAAACCTAACCCTAACAACCCTAACCTAGCCCTACCATTTACCGTAAACCTAGCCTTAACCCTAACCTTGCCCAAACCCTAAACCTAAACCTATACCGAACTCTAACACCAACCTTAACCCTAATCTAACCTTAACCCTAACCCTGACTATTAACGGAAACTTCACCCTAAACCTAAGGCTAACTCCAACTCTAACGCTAACCATAACAATTACCACAACCCTCACCTTAAGTATAAACCTAACCCTAACCCTCCCCCTAACCCTTAACCGTATCCCCAACCCTAAACATAATGTTATCTCCAAACTTATCCCTAAACCTAACCCTAATACGAACAGTAACCCTAATCTAACCCTAATCCTAATATTAACCCTAAACTCAACCCTACCCTAACCATAAACCTAACCCTAACACCCTAAACTTAATGTCTAACACTATCTATACTCCTAAACCTATTTCTAACTTTCGCCCTTAACCTAAACTTCACACTAACCCTGAACCTAAACCTAACGCTAACCCTAAACATAAGCCCTAACCCTAACCGAACCCTAAACCTAACTTTAACACTAACCTGAACACAAACCCAAACTCTAGCCCTAACTATAAAAATAACCTTAACCCTAACCTAAACTTCATCCAAACCCTAACCCTAACCTTCAACCTAAACCCAACCCAAACCCTTACCTTAAACCTAACCCTAACCATAACGCTAGTCCCTCTCTAACCCTACATTTAACCCTTACAACAGCTCTGAAACTAAACCTAAACAGAATCCTGATCCTAACCCTTATTCTAACCTTGACCCTAAATAGAACACTAACTCTAATCCTAAACCTGGACATAAAGCTAACTCTTATCCTACACCTAACCCTAACTCTGAATCTAAACCTAACTCTAACTCTAACCCTAATCATAACACTTACCCTAAACCCTCACCTTCGCTGTAAAACTAACCGTAACCCTCACTCTAACTCCTAACAGTATCCTTCCACCCTAACCCTAATGCTAACCCTAGCCCTAAGCAGAACACTAACCTGAAACCCCTAAGCCCTAACGATAACACTAACCCTAACCCAAACCCTAACCCCTAAGACCAAAGCCTAACCCAAACATTAACCCTAACTCTAACTCTAACCCGAAAACTAATTAGAAACCTGACCCTAACCCTAACCCTAACCCTAACCCTAATCCTAACCCTAACCCTAACCCTAACCCTAACTCTAACCCTAAACTAAACCTAACCATGACCGGAACCACAATGCCTAACCTGTACCCTCACTCAAACCCTAACCCTAAACTACACCTCTAACCTCTGACACCTTACCATAACCATAATCCTAAACCTACCCAACACTAACCCTAAATCTAACCCTCACCCCAACCACAATGCCTAACACAAATCGTAACCCTAACTCTTATACCTAAGTCTAACCTAAAATCTAACCCTAACCCTAAAGCTAAACAAAACCCGTAAACTTAGCTCTAACCCTAAACACAACCTTAACACTAACCTAAAAACAAACCCAAACCTTAGCCATAACCCTAACCCTCAAGCTATCTTAAACTTCACCCTATCCCTAACCTAAAGCTAACCCTAACTTTAACCCTAACCTTAACCTTGGCCCACTTGTGACCCTAAACATAACCCTTAGTGTATCTCCGACCCTAACCCTCGCCCTAAACCTAATCCTAATCCTAACACTGACCCTAACACTAACCTAACCTTAACCTAACTTGAAGCCTATCATAAACTTAAACCTAACCCTAACCCCTAACCCTAACTCTAACCCTAACCCTAGCCCTAACCCTAACCCTAATCCTAACACTTACCCAAAACCCTCACCTTAACTGTAATCGTAACTCTAAATCTAACCGTAACCCTAAACTTGACCCTAAGTACAACCCTATCCTAAACCTAACTGAAACACTAACCCCTAACCCTAACTCTAACCCAAATCCTTAGCCTAAACCTAATCGAAACCCTTAACATAACCTTAACCAGTAAATATAACTCAAACCCTTACCCTAAGCCGAACCCTCACCCTTAACCAGAATTTCACACTAACCATAACCCTAAACCTACCCTAACTTCATTCAAACCCTAACCCTAACCAAAATTAACACTAATACTAAACATAACCCTAAACCTCAACCTGAACCTAACCTAACCCTGACCCGAACCTGAACCCTAACCGCAACCCTAAACCTCATGCTTAACATCAACTTCACCCTAACACTAACCCTAAAACTAAACGTAACACTAAATCTCCCCCAACCCTGACCCTAGCCCTAAACCTAACCATAAACCTAACCCGAAACTTAACTCTAACCCTGACCCCAAATCTAACTCTAACCCTATTCCTAACGCTAAAACTTACCCTACACACTCAGCTTCAATGGAAACCCAGCAATAACCCTCACCCTAAAATCAAAACCTAAACCCAAACCTTAACCTAACCCTATCCCTAACCTTTACCTAGTCCTAAACTTAACAAGACTTAACCCTAACACTTAACCTAACCCTAAATCTAAACCTAACCTTAACCCTAAACTTCATCTTAAACTTAACCCTAACCCTAACCACTAACTCTAACCCTCAGCTCAACTCTCACCCTTAACTTCAACTTCACCCTAAACCTAACCCTAAAACAAAACCTAACCCTATCCCTAAACCTAACCCTATACCTGACCCTAATATTTACCCAAACACCTAAACCTAACCCTAACACTAAACCTACCCCTAAAGCTACCCCTAACCTTAACTCAAACACCAAACCCTAACCCTTACCCTAACCCTCATCCTTGACCTACATTTACCCAAAACCTAAGCCGAACCCTTACCTAAAACTAAACCAAACCGTAAACAATCCCCTAAATCTAGGCCTAACCCTAAACCTAACCCTAAACCTACCCCTAACTGTAACACCGTAAAACATGAAGTTAATTGTGAACCTAACACTAACACTCACACGATCTCCTAACCCTTTTCCTAACCCTAACGCTATCCTTCATCCTAGCCCTAACACTTACCTAAACCTGACTCTTCCTCTAACCCTAAACTTAACCCTAACCTTAACTCTGCCTTAAACTTAACCCTAAACCTAACAATAACTCTAAACCTGACGCTAACCCTAACCCTAATTCCTAGCACTAATTCTTACTCTAAACCTAACCCTAACAACCCTAACCTAGCCCTACCATTTACCGTAAACCTAGCCTTAACCCTAACCTTGCCCAAACCCTAAACCTAAACCTATACCGAACTCTAACACCAACCTTAACCCTAATCTAACCTTAACCCTAACCCTGACTATTAACGGAAACTTCACCCTAAACCTAAGGCTAACTCCAACTCTAACGCTAACCATAACAATTACCACAACCCTCACCTTAAGTATAAACCTAACCCTAACCCTCTCCCTAACCCTTAACCGTATCCCCAACCCTAAACATAATGTTATCTCCAAACTTATCCCTAAACCTAACCCTAATACGAACAGTAAACCTAATCTAACCCTAATCCTAATATTAACCCTAAACTCAACCCTACCCTAACCATAAACCTAACCCTAACACCCTAAACTTAACGTCTAACACTATCTATACTCCTAAACCTATTTCTAACTTTCGCCCTTAACCTAAACTTCACACTAACCCTGAACCTAAACCTAACGCTAACCCTAAACATAAGCCCTAACCCTAACCGAACCCTAAACCTAACTTTAACACTAACCTGAACACAAACCCAAACTCTAGCCCTAACCATAAAAATAACCTTAACCCTAACCTAAACTTCATCCAAACCCTAACCCTAACCTTCAACCTAAACCCAACCCAAACCCTTACCTTAAACCTAACCCTAACCATAACGCTAGTCCCTCTCTAACCCTACATTTAACCCTTACAACAGCTCTGAAACTAAACCTAAACAGAATCCTGATCCTAACCCTTATTCTAACCTTGACCCTAAATAGAACACTAACTCTAATCCTAAACCTGGACATAAAGCTAACTCTTATCCTACACCTAACCCTAACTCTGAATCTAAACCTAACTCTAACTCTAACCCTAATCATAACACTTACCCTAAACCCTCACCTTCGCTGTAAAACTAACTGTAACCCTCACTCTAACTCCTAACAGTATCCTTCCACCCTAACCCTAATGCTAACCCTAGCCCTAAGCAGAACACTAACCTGAAACCCCTAAGCCCTAACGATAACATTAATCCTAACCCAAACCCTAACCCCTAAGACCAAAGCCTAACCCAAACATTAACCCTAACTCTAACTCTAACCCGAAAACTAATTAGAAACCTGACCCTAACCCTAACCCTAACCCTAACCCTAACTCTAACCCTAAACTAAACCTAACCATGACCGGAACCACAATGCCTAACCTGTACCCTCACTCAAACCCTAACCCTAAACTACACCTCTAACCTCTGACACCTTACCATAACCATAATCCTAAACCTACCCAACCCTAACCCTAAATCTAACCCTCACCCCAACCACAATGCCTAACACAAATCGTAACCCTAAATCTTATTCCTAAGTCTAACCTAAAATCTAACCCTAACCCTCAAGCTAAACAAAACCCGGAAACTTAGCTCTAACCCTAAACACAACCTTAACACTAACCTAAAAACAAACCCAAACCTTAGCCATAACCCTAACCCTCAAGCTATCTTAAACTTCACCCTATCCCTAACCTAAAGCTAACCCTAACTTTAACCCTAACCTTAACCTTGGCCCACTTGTGACCCTAAACATAACCCTTAGTATATCTCTGACCCTAACCCTCGCCCTAAACCTAATCCTAATCCTAACACTGACCCTAACACTAACCTTACCTTAACCTAACTTGAAGCCTATCATAAACTTAAACCTAACCCTAACCCCTAACCCTAAGTCTAACCCTAACCCTAGCCCTAACCCTAACCCTAATCCTAACACTTACCCAAAACCCTCACCTTAACTGTAATCGTAACTCTAAATCTAACCGTAACCCTAAACTTGACCCTAAGTACAACCCTATCCTAAACCTAACTGAAACACTAACCCCTAACCCTAACTCTAACCCAAATCCTTCGCCTAAACCTAATCGAAACCCTTAACATAACCTTAACCAGTAAATATAACTCAAACTCTTACCCTAAGCAGAACCCTCACCCTTAACCAAAATTTCACACTAACCATAACCCTAAACCTACCCTAACTTCATTCAAACCCTAACCCTAACCAAAATTAACACTAATACTAAACATAACCCTAAACCTCAACCTGAACCTAACCTAACCCTGACCCGAACCTGAACCCTAACCGCAACCCTAAACCTCATGCTTAACATAAACTTCACCCTAACACTAACCCTAAAACTAAACGTAACACTAAATCTCCCCCAACCCTGACCCTAGCCCTAAACCTAACCATAAACCTAACCCGAAACTTAACTCTAACCCTGACCCCAAATCTAACTCTAACCCTATTCCTAACGCTAAAACTTACCCTACACACTCAGCTTCAATGGAAACCCAGCAATAACCCTCACCCTAAAATCAAAACCTAAGCCCAAACCTTAACCTAACCCTATCCCTAACCTTCACCTAGTCCTAAACTTAACAAGACTTAACCCTAACACTTAACCTAACCCTAAATCGAAACCTAACCTTAACCCTAAACTTCATCCTAAACTTAACCCTAACCCTAACCACTAACTCTAACCCTCACTCAACTCTCACCCTTAACTTCAACTTCACCCTAAACCTAACCCTAAACCAAAACCTAACCCTAACCCTAAACCTAACCCTATACCTGACCCTAATATTTACCCAAACACCTAAACCTAACCCTAACACTAAACCTACCCCTAAAGCTACCCCTAACCTTAACTCAAACACCAAACCCTAACCCTTACCCTAACCCTCATCCTTGACCTCATTTTACCCAAAACCTAAGCCGAACCCTAAACCTAAAACTAAACCAAACCGTAAACAATCCCCTAAATCTAAGCCTAAACCTAAACCTAACCCTAACCCTACCCCTAACCGTAACACCGTAAAACATCAGCTTAATTGTGAACCTAACACTAACACTCACACGATCCCCTAACCCTTTTCCTAACCCTAACGCTATCCTTCATCCTAGCCCTAACACTTACCTAAACCTGACTCTTCCTCTAACCCTAAAATTAACCCTAACCTTAACTCTGCCTTAAACTTAACCCTAAACCTAACAATAACTCTAAACCTGACGCTAACCCTAACCCTAATTCCTAGCACTAATTCTTACTCTAAACCAAACCCTAACAACTCTAACCTAGCCCTACCATTTACCGTAAACCTAGCCTTAACCCTAACCTTGCCCAAACCCTAAACCTAAACCTATACCGACCTCTAACACCAAACTTAACCCTAATCTAACCTTAACCCTAACCCTGACTATTAACGGAAACTTCACCCTAAACCTAAGGCTAACTCCAACTCTAACGCTAACCATAACAATTACCATAACCCTCACCTTAAGTGTAAACCTAACCCTAACCCTCTCCCTAAACCTTAACCGTATCCCCAACCCTAAACATAATGTTATCTCCAAACTTATCCCTAAACCTAACCCTAATACGAACAGTAACCCTAATCTAACCCTAATCCTAATATTAACCCTAAACTCAACCCTACCCTAACCATAAACCTAACCCTAACACCCTAAACTTAACGTCTAACACTATCTATACTCCTAAACCTATTTCTAACTTTCGCCCTTAACCTAAACTTCACACTAACCCTGAACCTAAACCTAACGCTAACCCTAAACATAAGCCCTAACCCTAACCGAACCCTAAACCTAACTTTAACACTAACCTGAACACAAACCCAAACTCTAGCCCTAACCATAAAAATAACCTTAACCCTAACCTAAACTTCATCCAAACCCTAACCCTAACCTTCAACCTAAACCCAACCCAAACCCTTACCTTAAACCTAACCCTAACCATAACGCTAGTCCCTCTCTAACCCTAAATTTAACCCTTACAACAGCTCTGAAACTAAACCTAATCATAATCCTGATCCTAACCCTAATTCTAACCTTGACCCTAAATAGAACACTAACTCTACTCCTAAACCTGGATATAAAGCTAACTCTTATCCTACACCTAACCCTAACTCTGAATCTAAACCTAACTCTAACTCTAACCCTAATCATAACACTTACCCTAAACCCTCACCTTAGCTGTAAAACTAACCGTAACCCTCACTCTAACTCCTAACAGTATCCTTCCACCCTAACCCTAATGCTAACCCTAGCCCTAAGCAGAACACTAACCTGAAACCCCTAAGCCCTAACGATAACACTAACCCTAACCCAAACCCTAACCCCTAAGACCAAAGCCTAACCCAAACATTAACCCTAACTCTAACTCTAACCCGAAAACTAATTAGAAACCTGACCCTAACCCTAACCCTAACCCTAACCCTAACTCTAACCCTAAACTAAACCTAACCATGACCGGAACCACAATGCCTAACCTGTACCCTCACTCAAACCCTAACCCTAAACTACACCTCTAACCTCTGACACCTTACCATAACCATAATCCTAAACCTACCCAACCCTAACCCTAAATCTAACCCTCACCCCAACCACAATGCCTAACACAAATCGTAACCCTAAATCTTATTCCTAAGTCTAACCTAAAATCTAACCCTAACCCTCAAGCTAAACAAAACCCGGAAACTTAGCTCTAACCCTAATCACAACCTTAACACTAACCTAAAAACAAACCCAAACCTTAGCCATAACCCTAACCCTCAAGCTATCTTAAACTTCACCCTATCCCTAACCTAAAGCTAACCCTAACTTTAACCCTAACCTTAACCTTGGCCCACTTGTGACCCTAAACATAACCCTTAGTATATCTCTGACCCTAACCCTCGCCCTAAACCTAATCCTAATCCTAACACTGACCCTAACACTAACCTTACCTTAACCTAACTTGAAGCCTATCATAAACTTAAACCTAACCCTAACCCCTAACCCTAACTCTAACCCTAACCCTAGCCCTAACCCTAACCCTAATAATAGCACTTACCCAAAACCCTCACCTTAACTGTAATCGTAACTCTAAATCTAACCGTAACCCTAAACTTGACCCTAAGTACAACCCTATCCTAAACCTAACTGAAACACTAACCCCTAACCCTAACTCTAACCCAAATCCTTAGCCTAAACCTAATCGAAACCCTTAACATAACCTTAACCAGTAAATATAACTCAAACCCTTACCCTAAGCAGAACCCTCACCCTTAACCAAAATTTCACACTAACCATAACCCTAAACCTACCCTAACTTCATTCAAACCCTAACCCTAACCAAAATTAACACTAATACTAAACATAACCCTAAACCTCAACCTGAACCTAACCTAACCCTGACCCGAACCTGAACCCTAACCGCAACCCTAAACCTCATGCTTAACATAAACTTCACCCTAACACTAACCCTAAAACTAAACGTAACACTAAATCTCCCCCAACCCTGACCCTAGCCCTAAACCTAACCATAAACCTAACCCGAAACTTAACTCTAACCCTGACCCCAAATCTAACTCTAACCCTATTCCTAACGCTAAAACTTACCCTACACACTCAGCTTCAATGGAAACCCAGCAATAACCCTCACCCTAAAATCAAAACCTAAGCCCAAACCTTAACCTAACCCTATCCCTAACCTTCACCTAGTCCTAAACTTAACAAGACTTAACCCTAACACTTAACCTAACCCTAAATCGAAACCTAACCTTAACCCTAAACTTCATCCTAAACTTAACCCTAACCCTAACCACTAACTCTAACCCTCACTCAACTCTCACCCTTAACTTCAACTTCACCCTAAACCTAACCCTAAACCAAAACCTAACCCTAACCCTAAACCTAACCCTATACCTGACCCTAATATTTACCCAAACACCTAAACCTAACCCTAACACTAAACCTACCCCTAAAGCTACCCCTAACCTTAACTCAAACACCAAACCCTAACCCTTACCCTAACCCTCATCCTTGACCTCATTTTACCCAAAACCTAAGCCGAACCCTAAACCTAAAACTAAACCAAACCGTAAACAATCCCCTAAATCTAAGCCTAAACCTAAACCTAACCCTAACCCTACCCCTAACCGTAACACCGTAAAACATCAGCTTAATTGTGAACCTAACACTAACACTCACACGATCCCCTAACCCTTTTCCTAACCCTAACGCTATCCTTCATCCTAGCCCTAACACTTACCTAAACCTGACTCTTCCTCTAACCCTAAAATTAACCCTAACCTTAACTCTGCCTTAAACTTAACCCTAAACCTAACAATAACTCTAAACCTGACGCTAACCCTAACCCTAATTCCTAGCACTAATTCTTACTCTAAACCAAACCCTAACAACTCTAACCTAGCCCTACCATTTACCGTAAACCTAGCCTTAACCCTAACCTTGCCCAAACCCTAAACCTAAACCTATACCGACCTCTAACACCAAACTTAACCCTAATCTAACCTTAACCCTAACCCTGACTATTAACGGAAACTTCACCCTAAACCTAAGGCTAACTCCAACTCTAACGCTAACCATAACAATTACCATAACCCTCACCTTAAGTGTAAACCTAACCCTAACCCTCTCCCTAAACCTTAACCGTATCCCCAACCCTAAACATAATGTTATCTCCAAACTTATCCCTAAACCTAACCCTAATACGAACAGTAACCCTAATCTAACCCTAATCCTAATATTAACCCTAAACTCAACCCTACCCTAACCATAAACCTAACCCTAACACCCTAAACTTAACGTCTAACACTATCTATACTCCTAAACCTATTTCTAACTTTCGCCCTTAACCTAAACTTCACACTAACCCTGAACCTAAACCTAACGCTAACCCTAAACATAAGCCCTAACCCTAACCGAACCCTAAACCTAACTTTAACACTAACCTGAACACAAACCCAAACTCTAGCCCTAACCATAAAAATAACCTTAACCCTAACCTAAACTTCATCCAAACCCTAACCCTAACCTTCAACCTAAACCCAACCCAAACCCTTACCTTAAACCTAACCCTAACCATAACGCTAGTCCCTCTCTAACCCTAAATTTAACCCTTACAACAGCTCTGAAACTAAACCTAATCATAATCCTGATCCTAACCCTAATTCTAACCTTGACCCTAAATAGAACACTAACTCTACTCCTAAACCTGGATATAAAGCTAACTCTTATCCTACACCTAACCCTAACTCTGAATCTAAACCTAACTCTAACTCTAACCCTAATCATAACACTTACCCTAAACCCTCACCTTAGCTGTAAAACTAACCGTAACCCTCACTCTAACTCCTAACAGTATCCTTCCACCCTAACCCTAATGCTAACCCTAGCCCTAAGCAGAACACTAACCTGAAACCCCTAAGCCCTAACGATAACACTAACCCTAACCCAAACCCTAACCCCTAAGACCAAAGCCTAACCCAAACATTAACCCTAACTCTAACTCTAACCCGAAAACTAATTAGAAACCTGACCCTAACCCTAACCCTAACCCTAACCCTAACTCTAACCCTAAACTAAACCTAACCATGACCGGAACCACAATGCCTAACCTGTACCCTCACTCAAACCCTAACCCTAAACTACACCTCTAACCTCTGACACCTTACCAGAACCATAATCCTAAACCTACCCAACCCTAACCCTAAATCTAACCCTCACCCCAACCACAATGCCTAACACAAATCGTAACCCTAAATCTTATTCCTAAGTCTAACCTAAAATCTAACCCTAACCCTCAAGCTAAACAAAACCCGGAAACTTAGCTCTAACCCTAATCACAACCTTAACACTAACCTAAAAACAAACCCAAACCTTAGCCATAACCCTAACCCTCAAGCTATCTTAAACTTCACCCTATCCCTAACCTAAAGCTAACCCTAACTTTAACCCTAACCTTAACCTTGGCCCACTTGTGACCCTAAACATAACCCTTAGTATATCTCTGACCCTAACCCTCGCCCTAAACCTAATCCTAATCCTAACACTGACCCTAACACTAACCTTACCTTAACCTAACTTGAAGCCTATCATAAACTTAAACCTAACCCTAACCCCTAACCCTAACTCTAACCCTAACCCTAGCCCTAACCCTAACCCTAATAATAGCACTTACCCAAAACCCTCACCTTAACTGTAATCGTAACTCTAAATCTAACCGTAACCCTAAACTTGACCCTAAGTACAACCCTATCCTAAACCTAACTGAAACACTAACCCCTAACCCTAACTCTAACCCAAATCCTTAGCCTAAACCTAATCGAAACCCTTAACATAACCTTAACCAGTAAATATAACTCAAACCCTTACCCTAAGCAGAACCCTCACCCTTAACCAAAATTTCACACTAACCATAACCCTAAACCTACCCTAACTTCATTCAAACCCTAACCCTAACCAAAATTAACACTAATACTAAACATAACCCTAAACCTCAACCTGAACCTAACCTAACCCTGACCCGAACCTGAACCCTAACCGCAACCCTAAACCTCATGCTTAACATAAACTTCACCCTAACACTAACCCTAAAACTAAACGTAACACTAAATCTCCCCCAACCCTGACCCTAGCCCTAAACCTAACCATAAACCTAACCCGAAACTTAACTCTAACCCTGACCCCAAATCTAACTCTAACCCTATTCCTAACGCTAAAACTTACCCTACACACTCAGCTTCAATGGAAACCCAGCAATAACCCTCACCCTAAAATCAAAACCTAAGCCCAAACCTTAACCTAACCCTATCCCTAACCTTCACCTAGTCCTAAACTTAACAAGACTTAACCCTAACACTTAACCTAACCCTAAATCGAAACCTAACCTTAACCCTAAACTTCATCCTAAACTTAACCCTAACCCTAACCACTAACTCTAACCCTCACTCAACTCTCACCCTTAACTTCAACTTCACCCTAAACCTAACCCTAAACCAAAACCTAACCCTAACCCTAAACCTAACCCTATACCTGACCCTAATATTTACCCAAACACCTAAACCTAACCCTAACACTAAACCTACCCCTAAAGCTACCCCTAACCTTAACTCAAACACCAAACCCTAACCCTTACCCTAACCCTCATCCTTGACCTCATTTTACCCAAAACCTAAGCCGAACCCTAAACCTAAAACTAAACCAAACCGTAAACAATCCCCTAAATCTAAGCCTAAACCTAAACCTAACCCTAACCCTACCCCTAACCGTAACACCGTAAAACATCAGCTTAATTGTGAACCTAACACTAACACTCACACGATCCCCTAACCCTTTTCCTAACCCTAACGCTATCCTTCATCCTAGCCCTAACACTTACCTAAACCTGACTCTTCCTCTAACCCTAAAATTAACCCTAACCTTAACTCTGCCTTAAACTTAACCCTAAACCTAACAATAACTCTAAACCTGACGCTAACCCTAACCCTAATTCCTAGCACTAATTCTTACTCTAAACCAAACCCTAACAACTCTAACCTAGCCCTACCATTTACCGTAAACCTAGCCTTAACCCTAACCTTGCCCAAACCCTAAACCTAAACCTATACCGACCTCTAACACCAAACTTAACCCTAATCTAACCTTAACCCTAACCCTGACTATTAACGGAAACTTCACCCTAAACCTAAGGCTAACTCCAACTCTAACGCTAACCATAACAATTACCATAACCCTCACCTTAAGTGTAAACCTAACCCTAACCCTCTCCCTAAACCTTAACCGTATCCCCAACCCTAAACATAATGTTATCTCCAAAATTATCCCTAAACCTAACCCTAATACGAACAGTAACCCTAATCTAACCCTAATCCTAATATTAACCCTAAACTCAACCCTACCCTAACCATAAACCTAACCCTAACACCCTAAACTTAACGTCTAACACTATCTATACTCCTAAACCTATTTCTAACTTTCGCCCTTAACCTAAACTTCACACTAACCCTGAACCTAAACCTAACGCTAACCCTAAACATAAGCCCTAACCCTAACCGAACCCTAAACCTAACCTTAACACTAACCTGAACACAAACCCAAACTCTAGCCCTAACCATAAAAATAACCTTAACCCTAACCTAAACTTCATCCAAACTCTAACCCTAACCTTCAACCTAAACCCAACCCAAACCATTACCTTAAACCTAACCCTAACCATAACGCTAGTCCCTCTCTAACCCTAAATTTAACCCTTACAACAGCTCTGAAACTAAACCTAAACATAATCCTGATCCTAACCCTAATTCTAACCTTGACCCTAAATAGAACACTAACTCTAATCCTAAACCTGGATATAAAGCTAACTCTTATCCTACACCTAACCCTAACTCTGAATCTAAACCTAACTCTAACTCTAACCCTAATCATAACACTTACCCTAAACCCTCACCTTAGCTGTAAAACTAACCGTAACCCTCACTCTAACTCCTAACAGTATCCTTCAACCCTAACCCTAATGCTAACCCTAGCCCTAAGCAGAACACTAACCTGAAACCCCTAAGCCCTAACGATAACACTAACCCTAACCCAAACCCTAACCCCTAAGACCAAATCCTAACCCAAGCATTAACCCTAAATCTAACTCTAACCCGGAAACTAATTAGAAACCTAACCCTAACCCTAACCTTCACCCTAACCCTAACCCTAACCCTAACCCTAAACTAAACCTAACCATGACCGGAACCACAATGCCTAACCTGTACCCTCACTCAAACCCTAACCCTAAACTACACCTCTAACCTCTGACACCTTACCATAACCATAATCCTAAACCTACCCAACCCTAACCCTAAATCTAACCCTCACCCCAACCACAATGCCTAACACAAATCGTAACCCTAAATCTTATTCCTAAGTCTAACCTAAAATCTAACCCTAACCCTCAAGCTAAACAAAACCCGGAAACTTAGCTCTAACCCTAATCACAACCTTAACACTAACCTAAAAACAAACCCAAACCTTAGCCATAACCCTAACCCTCAAGCTATCTTAAACTTCACCCTATCCCTAACCTAAAGCTAACCCTAACTTTAACCCTAACCTTAACCTTGGCCCACTTGTGACCCTAAACATAACCCTTAGTATATCTCTGACCCTAACCCTCGCCCTAAACCTAATCCTAATCCTAACACTGACCCTAACACTAACCTTACCTTAACCTAACTTGAAGCCTATCATAAACTTAAACCTAACCCTAACCCCTAACCCTAACTCTAACCCTAACCCTAGCCCTAACCCTAACCCTAATAATAGCACTTACCCAAAACCCTCACCTTAACTGTAATCGTAACTCTAAATCTAACCGTAACCCTAAACTTGACCCTAAGTACAACCCTATCCTAAACCTAACTGAAACACTAACCCCTAACCCTAACTCTAACCCAAATCCTTAGCCTAAACCTAATCGAAACCCTTAACATAACCTTAACCAGTAAATATAACTCAAACCCTTACCCTAAGCAGAACCCTCACCCTTAACCAAAATTTCACACTAACCATAACCCTAAACCTACCCTAACTTCATTCAAACCCTAACCCTAACCAAAATTAACACTAATACTAAACATAACCCTAAACCTCAACCTGAACCTAACCTAACCCTGACCCGAACCTGAACCCTAACCGCAACCCTAAACCTCATGCTTAACATAAACTTCACCCTAACACTAACCCTAAAACTAAACGTAACACTAAATCTCCCCCAACCCTGACCCTAGCCCTAAACCTAACCATAAACCTAACCCGAAACTTAACTCTAACCCTGACCCCAAATCTAACTCTAACCCTATTCCTAACGCTAAAACTTACCCTACACACTCAGCTTCAATGGAAACCCAGCAATAACCCTCACCCTAAAATCAAAACCTAAGCCCAAACCTTAACCTAACCCTATCCCTAACCTTCACCTAGTCCTAAACTTAACAAGACTTAACCCTAACACTTAACCTAACCCTAAATCGAAACCTAACCTTAACCCTAAACTTCATCCTAAACTTAACCCTAACCCTAACCACTAACTCTAACCCTCACTCAACTCTCACCCTTAACTTCAACTTCACCCTAAACCTAACCCTAAACCAAAACCTAACCCTAACCCTAAACCTAACCCTATACCTGACCCTAATATTTACCCAAACACCTAAACCTAACCCTAACACTAAACCTACCCCTAAAGCTACCCCTAACCTTAACTCAAACACCAAACCCTAACCCTTACCCTAACCCTCATCCTTGACCTCATTTTACCCAAAACCTAAGCCGAACCCTAAACCTAAAACTAAACCAAACCGTAAACAATCCCCTAAATCTAAGCCTAAACCTAAACCTAACCCTAACCCTACCCCTAACCGTAACACCGTAAAACATCAGCTTAATTGTGAACCTAACACTAACACTCACACGATCCCCTAACCCTTTTCCTAACCCTAACGCTATCCTTCATCCTAGCCCTAACACTTACCTAAACCTGACTCTTCCTCTAACCCTAAAATTAACCCTAACCTTAACTCTGCCTTAAACTTAACCCTAAACCTAACAATAACTCTAAACCTGACGCTAACCCTAACCCTAATTCCTAGCACTAATTCTTACTCTAAACCAAACCCTAACAACTCTAACCTAGCCCTACCATTTACCGTAAACCTAGCCTTAACCCTAACCTTGCCCAAACCCTAAACCTAAACCTATACCGACCTCTAACACCAAACTTAACCCTAATCTAACCTTAACCCTAACCCTGACTATTAACGGAAACTTCACCCTAAACCTAAGGCTAACTCCAACTCTAACGCTAACCATAACAATTACCATAACCCTCACCTTAAGTGTAAACCTAACCCTAACCCTCTCCCTAAACCTTAACCGTATCCCCAACCCTAAACATAATGTTATCTCCAAACTTATCCCTAAACCTAACCCTAATACGAACAGTAACCCTAATCTAACCCTAATCCTAATATTAACCCTAAACTCAACCCTACCCTAACCATAAACCTAACCCTAACACCCTAAACTTAACGTCTAACACTATCTATACTCCTAAACCTATTTCTAACTTTCGCCCTTAACCTAAACTTCACACTAACCCTGAACCTAAACCTAACGCTAACCCTAAACATAAGCCCTAACCCTAACCGAACCCTAAACCTAACTTTAACACTAACCTGAACACAAACCCAAACTCTAGCCCTAACCATAAAAATAACCTTAACCCTAACCTAAACTTCATCCAAACCCTAACCCTAACCTTCAACCTAAACCCAACCCAAACCCTTACCTTAAACCTAACCCTAACCATAACGCTAGTCCCTCTCTAACCCTAAATTTAACCCTTACAACAGCTCTGAAACTAAACCTAATCATAATCCTGATCCTAACCCTAATTCTAACCTTGACCCTAAATAGAACACTAACTCTACTCCTAAACCTGGATATAAAGCTAACTCTTATCCTACACCTAACCCTAACTCTGAATCTAAACCTAACTCTAACTCTAACCCTAATCATAACACTTACCCTAAACCCTCACCTTAGCTGTAAAACTAACCGTAACCCTCACTCTAACTCCTAACAGTATCCTTCCACCCTAACCCTAATGCTAACCCTAGCCCTAAGCAGAACACTAACCTGAAACCCCTAAGCCCTAACGATAACACTAACCCTAACCCAAACCCTAACCCCTAAGACCAAAGCCTAACCCAAACATTAACCCTAACTCTAACTCTAACCCGAAAACTAATTAGAAACCTGACCCTAACCCTAACCCTAACCCTAACCCTAACTCTAACCCTAAACTAAACCTAACCATGACCGGAACCACAATGCCTAACCTGTACCCTCACTCAAACCCTAACCCTAAACTACACCTCTAACCTCTGACACCTTACCATAACCATAATCCTAAACCTACCCAACCCTAACCCTAAATCTAACCCTCACCCCAACCACAATGCCTAACACAAATCGTAACCCTAAATCTTATTCCTAAGTCTAACCTAAAATCTAACCCTAACCCTCAAGCTAAACAAAACCCGGAAACTTAGCTCTAACCCTAATCACAACCTTAACACTAACCTAAAAACAAACCCAAACCTTAGCCATAACCCTAACCCTCAAGCTATCTTAAACTTCACCCTATCCCTAACCTAAAGCTAACCCTAACTTTAACCCTAACCTTAACCTTGGCCCACTTGTGACCCTAAACATAACCCTTAGTATATCTCTGACCCTAACCCTCGCCCTAAACCTAATCCTAATCCTAACACTGACCCTAACACTAACCTTACCTTAACCTAACTTGAAGCCTATCATAAACTTAAACCTAACCCTAACCCCTAACCCTAACTCTAACCCTAACCCTAGCCCTAACCCTAACCCTAATAATAGCACTTACCCAAAACCCTCACCTTAACTGTAATCGTAACTCTAAATCTAACCGTAACCCTAAACTTGACCCTAAGTACAACCCTATCCTAAACCTAACTGAAACACTAACCCCTAACCCTAACTCTAACCCAAATCCTTAGCCTAAACCTAATCGAAACCCTTAACATAACCTTAACCAGTAAATATAACTCAAACCCTTACCCTAAGCAGAACCCTCACCCTTAACCAAAATTTCACACTAACCATAACCCTAAACCTACCCTAACTTCATTCAAACCCTAACCCTAACCAAAATTAACACTAATACTAAACATAACCCTAAACCTCAACCTGAACCTAACCTAACCCTGACCCGAACCTGAACCCTAACCGCAACCCTAAACCTCATGCTTAACATAAACTTCACCCTAACACTAACCCTAAAACTAAACGTAACACTAAATCTCCCCCAACCCTGACCCTAGCCCTAAACCTAACCATAAACCTAACCCGAAACTTAACTCTAACCCTGACCCCAAATCTAACTCTAACCCTATTCCTAACGCTAAAACTTACCCTACACACTCAGCTTCAATGGAAACCCAGCAATAACCCTCACCCTAAAATCAAAACCTAAGCCCAAACCTTAACCTAACCCTATCCCTAACCTTCACCTAGTCCTAAACTTAACAAGACTTAACCCTAACACTTAACCTAACCCTAAATCGAAACCTAACCTTAACCCTAAACTTCATCCTAAACTTAACCCTAACCCTAACCACTAACTCTAACCCTCACTCAACTCTCACCCTTAACTTCAACTTCACCCTAAACCTAACCCTAAACCAAAACCTAACCCTAACCCTAAACCTAACCCTATACCTGACCCTAATATTTACCCAAACACCTAAACCTAACCCTAACACTAAACCTACCCCTAAAGCTACCCCTAACCTTAACTCAAACACCAAACCCTAACCCTTACCCTAACCCTCATCCTTGACCTCATTTTACCCAAAACCTAAGCCGAACCCTAAACCTAAAACTAAACCAAACCGTAAACAATCCCCTAAATCTAAGCCTAAACCTAAACCTAACCCTAACCCTACCCCTAACCGTAACACCGTAAAACATCAGCTTAATTGTGAACCTAACACTAACACTCACACGATCCCCTAACCCTTTTCCTAACCCTAACGCTATCCTTCATCCTAGCCCTAACACTTACCTAAACCTGACTCTTCCTCTAACCCTAAAATTAACCCTAAACTTAACTCTGCCTTAAACTTAACCCTAAACCTAACAATAACTCTAAACCTGACGCTAACGCTAACCCTAATTCCTAGCACTAATTCTTACTCTAAACCAAACCCTAACAACTCTAACCTAGCCCTACCATTTACCGTAAACCTAGCCTTAACCCTAACCTTGCCCAAACCCTAAACCTAAACCTATACCGACCTCTAACACCAAACTTAACCCTAATCTAACCTTAACCCTAACCCTGACTATTAACGGAAACTTCACCCTAAACCTAAGGCTAACTCCAACTCTAACGCTAACCATAACAATTACCATAACCCTCACCTTAAGTGTAAACCTAACCCTAACCCTCTCCCTAAACCTTAACCGTATCCCCAACCCTAAACATAATGTTATCTCCAAAATTATCCCTAAACCTAACCCTAATACGAACAGTAACCCTAATCTAACCCTAATCCTAATATTAACCCTAAACTCAACCCTACCCTAACCATAAACCTAACCCTAACACCCTAAACTTAACGTCTAACACTATCTATACTCCTAAACCTATTTCTAACTTTCGCCCTTAACCTAAACTTCACACTAACCCTGAACCTAAACCTAACGCTAACCCTAAACATAAGCCCTAACCCTAACCGAACCCTAAACCTAACCTTAACACTAACCTCAACACAAACCCAAACTCTAGCCCTAACCATAAAAATAACCTTAACCCTAACCTAAACTTCATCCAAACTCTAACCCTAACCTTCAACCTAAACCCAACCCAAACCATTACCTTAAACCTAACCCTAACCATAACGCTAGTCCCTCTCTAACCCTAAATTTAACCCTTACAACAGCTCTGAAACTAAACCTAAACATAATCCTGATCCTAACCCTAATTCTAACCTTGACCCTAAATAGAACACTAACTCTAATCCTAAACCTGGATATAAAGCTAACTCTTATCCTACACCTAACCCTAACTCTGAATCTAAACCTAACTCTAACTCTAACCCTAATCATAACACTTACCCTAAACCCTCACCTTAGCTGTAAAACTAACCGTAACCCTCACTCTAACTCCTAACAGTATCCTTCAACCCTAACCCTAATGCTAACCCTAGCCCTAAGCAGAACACTAACCTGAAACCCCTAAGCCCTAACGATAACACTAACCCTAACCCAAACCCTAACCCCTAAGACCAAATCCTAACCCAAGCATTAACCCTAAATCTAACTCTAACCCGGAAACTAATTAGAAACCTAACCCTAACCCTAACCTTCACCCTAACCCTAACCCTAACCCTAACCCTAAACTAAACCTAACCATGACCGGAACCACAATGCCTAACCTGTACCCTCACTCAAACCCTAACCCTAAACTACACCTCTAACCTCTGACACCTTACCATAACCATAATCCTAAACCTACCCAACCCTAACCCTAACCCTAAATCTAACCCTCACCCCAACCACAATGCCTAACACAAATCGTAACCCTAACTCTTATACCTAAGTCTAACCTAAAATCTAACCCTAACCCTAAAGCTAAACAAAACCAGGAAACTTAGCTCTAGCCCTAAACACAACCTTAACACTAACCTAAAAACAAACCCAAACCTTAGCCATAACCCTAAACCTCAAGCTATCTTAAACTTCACCCTATCCCTAACCTAAAGCTAACCCTAACTTTAACCCTAACCTTAATCTTGGCCCACTTGTGACCCTAAACATAACCCTTAGTGTATCTCTGACCCTAACCCTCGCCCTAAACCTAATCCTAATCCTAACACTGACCCTAACACTAACCTAACCTTAACCTAACTTGAAGCCTATCATAAACTTAAACCTAACCCTAACCCCTAACCCTAACTCTAACCCTAACCCTAGCCCTAACCCTAACCCTAATCCTAACACTTACCCAAAACCCTCACCTTAACTGTAATCGTAACTCTAATCTAACCGTAACCTTAAACTTGACCCTAAGTACAACCCTATCCTAAACCTAACTGAAACACTAACCCCTAACCCTAACTCTAACCCAAATCCTTAGCCTAAACCTAATCGAAACCCTTAACATAACCTTAACCAGTAAATATAACTCAAACCCTTACCCTAAGCCGAACCCTCACCCTTAACCAAAATTTCACACTAACCATAACCCTAAACCTACCCTAACTTCATTCAAACCCTAACCCTAACCAAAATTAACACTAATACTAAACATAACCCTAAACCTCAACCTGAACTTAACCTAACCCTGACCCGAACCTGAACCCTAACCGCAACCCTAAACCTCATGCTTAACATAAACTTCACCCTAACACTAACCCTGAAACTAAACGTAACACTAAATCTCCCCCAACCCAGACCCTAGCCCTAAACCTAACCATAAACCTATCCCGAAACTTAACTCTAACCCTGACCCCAAATCTAACTCTAACCCTATTCCTAACGCTAAAACTTACCCTACACACTCAGCTTCAATGGAAACCCAGCAATAACCCTCACCCTAAAATCAAACCTAACCCCAAACCTTAACCTAACCCTATCCCTAACCTTCACCTAGTCCTAAACTTAACAAGACTTAACCCTAACACTTAACCTAACCCTAAATCGAAACCTAACCTTAACCCTAAACTTCATCCTAAACTTAACCCTAACCCTAACCACTAACTCTAACCCTCAGCTCAACTCTCACCCTTAACTTCAACTTCACCCTAAACCTAACCCTAAACCAAAACCTAACCCTATCCCTAAACCTAACCCTATACCGGACCCTAATATTTACCCAAACACCTAAACCTAACCCTAACACTAAACCTACCCCTAAAGCTACCCCTAACCTTAACTCAAACACCAAACCCTAACCCTTACCCTAACCCTCATCCTTGACCTCATTTGATCCAAAACCTAAGCCAAACCCTAAACCTAAAACTAAACCAAACCGTAAACAATCCCCTAAATCTAGGCCTAACCCTAAACCTAACTCTAACCCTACCCCTAACCGTAACACCGTAAAACATCAAGTTAATTGTGAACCTAACACTAACACTCACACGATCCCCTAACCCTTTTCCTAACCCTAACGCTATCCTTCATCATAGCCCTAACACTTACCTAAACCTGACTCTTCCTCTAACCCTAAACTTAACCCTAACCTAACTCTGCCTTAAACTTAACCCTAAACCTAACAATAACTCTAAACCTGTCGCTAACTCTAACCCTAATTCCTAGCACTAATTCTTACTCTAAACCTAACCCTAACAAACCTAACCTAGCCCTACCATTTACCGTAAACCTAGCCTTAACCCTAACCTTGCCCAAACCCTAAACCTAAACCTATACCGACCTCTAACACCAACCTTAACCCTAATCTAACCTTAACCCTAATCTTGACTATTAACGGAAACTTCACCCTAAACCTAAGTCTAACTCCAACTCTAACGCTAACCATAACAATTACCATAATCCTCACCTTAAGTATAAACCTAACCCTAACCCTCCCCCAACCCTTAACCGTATCCCCAACCCTGAACATAATGTTATCTCCAAACTTATCCCTAAACCTAACCCTAATACGAACAGTAACCCTAATCTAACCCTAATCCTAATATTAACCCTAAACTCAACCCTACCCTACCATAAACCTAACCCTAACACCCTAAACTTAACGTCTAACACTATCTATACTCCTAAACCTATTTCTAACTTTCGCCCTTAACCTAAACTTCACACTAACCCTGAACCTAAACCTAACGCTAACCCTAAACATAAGCCCTAACCCTAACCGAACCCTAAACCTAACCTTAACACTAACCTGAACACAAACCGAAACTCTAGACCTAACCGTAAAAATAACCTTAACCCTAACCTAAACTTCATCCAAACCCTAACCCTAACCTTCAACCTAAACCCAACCCAAACCCTTACCTTAAACCTAACCCTAACCATAACGCTAGTCCCTCTCTAACCCTAAATTTAACCCTTACAACAGCTCTGAAACTAAACCTAAACATAATCCTGATCCTAACCCTAATTCTAACCTTGACCCTAAATAGAACACTAACTCTACTCCTAAACCTGGACATAAAGCTAACTCTTATCCTACACCTATCCCTAACTCTGAAACTAAACCTAACTCTAACCCTAATCATAACACTTACCCTAAACCCTCACCTTAGCTGTAAAACTAACCGTAACCCTCACTCTAACTCCTAACAGTATCCTTCAACCCTAACCCTAATGCTAACCCTAGCCCTAAGCAGAACACTAACCTGAAACCCCTAAGCCCTAACGATAACACTAACCCTAACCCAAACCCTAACCCCTAAGACCAAAGCCTAACCCAAACATTAACCCTAACTCTAACTCTAACCCGAAAACTAATTAGAAACCTAACCCTAACCCTAACCCTAACCCTAACCCTAACCCTAACCTTAACCCTAACCCTAACCCTAAACTATACCTAACCATGACCGGAACCACAATGCCTAACCTGTACCCTCACTCAAACCCTAACCCTAAACTACACCTCTAACCTCTGACACCTTACCATAACCATAATCCCAAACCTACAGAATCCTAACCCTAAATCTAACCCTCACCCCAACCACAATGCCTAACACAAATCGTAACCCTAACTCTTATACCTAAGTCTAACCTAAAATCTAACCCTAACCCTAAAGCTAAACAAAACCCGTAAACTTAGCTCTAACCCTAAACACAACCTTAACACTAACCTAAAAACAAACCCAAACCTTAGCCATAACCCTAACCCTCAACCTCTCTTAAACTTCACCCTATCCCTAACCTAAAGCTAACCCTAACTTTAACCCTAACCTTAACCTTGGCCCACTTGTGACCCTAAACATAACCCTTAGTATATCTCTGACCCTAACCCTCGCCTAAACCTAATCCTAATCCTAACACTGACCCTAACACTAACCTAACCTTAACCTAACTTGAAGCGTATCATAAACTTACACCTAACCCTAACCCCTAACCCTAACTCTAACCCTAACCCTAGCCCTAACCCTAACCCTAATCCTAACACTTACCCAAAACCCTCACCTTAACTGTAATCGTAACTCTAAATCTAACCGTAATCCTAAACTTGACCCTAAGTACAACCCTATCCTAAACCTAACTGAAACACTAACCCCTAACCCTAACTCTAACCCAAATCCTTAGCCTAAACCTAATCGAAACCCTTAACATAACCTTAACCAGTAAATATAACTCAAATCCTTACCCTAAGCCAAACCCTCACCCTTAAACAAAATTTCACACTAACCATAACCCTGAACCTACCCTAACTTCATTCAAACCCTAACCCTAACCAAAATTAACACTAATACTAAACATAACCCTAAACCTCAACCTGAACCTAACCTAACCCTGACCCGAACCTGAACCCTAACCGCAACCCTAAACCTCATGCTTAACATAAACTTCACCCTAACACTAACCCTAAAACTAAACGTAACACTAAATCTCCCCCAACCCTGACCCTAGCCCGAAACCTAACCATAAACCTAACCCGAAACTTAACTCTAACCCTGACCCCAAATCTAACTCTAACCCTATTCCTAACGCTAAAACTTTCCCTACACACTCAGCTTCAATGGAAACCCAGCAATAACCCTCACCCTAACATTAAACCTAACCCCAAACCTTAACCTAACCCTATCCCTAACCTTTACCTAGTCCTAAATTAAAAAGACTTAACCCTAACACTTAACCTAACCCTAAATCGAAACCTAACCTTAACCCTAAACTTCATCCTAAACTTAACCCTAACCCTAACCACTAACTCTAACCCTCAGCTCAACTCTCACCCTTAACTTCAACTTCACCCTAAACCTAACCCTAAACCAAACCCTAACCCTAACCCTAAACCTAACCCTATACCTGACCCTAATATTTACCCAAACACCTAAACCTAACCCTAACACTAAACCTACCCCTAAAGCTACCCCTAACCTTAACTCAAACACCAAACCCTAACCCTTACCCTAACCCTCATCCTTGACCTCATTTTACCCAAAACCTAAGCCGAACCCTAAACCTAAAACTAAACCAAACCGTAAACAATCCCCTAAATCTAGGCCTAACCCTAAACCTAACCCTAACCCTACCCCTAACCGTAACACCGTAAAACATCAGCTTAATTGTGAACCTAACACTAACACTCACACGATCCCCTAACCCTTTTCCTAACCCTAACGCGATCCTTCATCCTAGCCCTAACACTTACCTAAACCTGACTCTTCCTCTAACCCTAAAATTAACCCTAAACTTAACTCTGCCTTAAACTTAACCCTAAACCTAACAATAACTCTAAACCTGACGCTAACCCTAACCCTAATTCCTAGCACTAATTCTTACTCTAAACCTAACCCTAACAACCCTAACCTAGCCCTACCATTTACCGTAAACCAAGCCTTAACCTAAACTTGCCCAAACCCTAAACCTAAACCTATACCGACCTCTAACACCAACCTTAACCCTAATCTAACCTTAACCCTAACCCTGACTATTAACGGAAACTTCACCCTAAACCTAAGGCTAACTCCAACTCTAACGCTAACCATAACAATTACCATAACCCTCACATTAAGTGTAAACCTAACCCTAACCCTCTCCCTAACCCTTAACCGTATCCCCAACCCTAAACATAATGTTATCTCCAAACTTATCCCTAAACCTAACCCTAATACGAACAGTAACCCTAATCTAACCCTAATCCTAATATTATCCCTAAACTCAACCCTACCCTAACCATAAACCTAACCCTAACACCCTAAACTTAACGTCTAACACTCTCTATACTCCTAAACCTATTTCTAACTTTCGCCCTTAACCTAAACTTCACACTAACCCTGAACCTAAACCTAACGCTAACCCTAAACATAAGCCCTAACCCTAACCGAACCCTAAACCTAACCTTAACACTAACCTGAACTCAAAACCAAACTCTAACCCTAACCATAAAAATAACCTTAACCCTAACCTAAACTTCATCCAAACCCTAACCCTAACCTTCAACCTAAACCCAACCCAAACCCTTACCTTAAACCTAACCCTAACCATAACGCTAGTCCCTCTCTAACCCTAAATTTAACCCTTACAACAGCTCTGAAACGAAACCTAATCATAATCCTGATCCTAACCCTAATTCTAACCTTGACCCTAAATAGAACACTATCTCTAATCCTAAACCTGGACATAAAGCTAACTCTTATCCTACACCTAACCCTAACTCTGAATCTAAACCTAACTCTAACTCTAACCCTAATCATAACACTTACCCTAAACCCTCACCTTAGCTGTAAAACTAACCGTAACCCTCACTCTAACTCCTAACAGTATCCTTCCACCCTAACCCTAATGCTAACCCTAGCCCTAAGCAGAACACTAACCTGAAACCCCTAAGCCCTAACGATAACACTAACCCTAACCCAAACCCTAACCCCTAAGACCAAAGCCTAACCCAAACATTAACCCTAACTCTATCTCTAACCCGAAAACTAATTAGAAACCTAACCCTAACCCTAACCCTAACCCTAAACTAAACCTAACCATGACCGGAACCACAATGCCTAACCTGTACCCTCACTCAAACCCTAACCCTAAACTACACCTCTAACCTCTGACACCTTACCATATCCATAATCCTAAACCTACCCAACCCTAACCCTAAATCTAACCCTCACCCCAACCACAATGCCTAACACAAATCGTAACCCTAACTCTTATACCTAAGTCTAACCTAAAATCTAACCCTAACCCTAAAGCTAAACAAAACCCGTAAACTTAGCTCTAACCCTAAACACAACCTTAACACTAACCTAAAAACAAACCCAAACCTTAGCCATAACCCTAACCCTCAAGCTATCTTAAACTTCACCCTATCCCTAACCTAAAGCTAACCCTAACTTTAACCCTAACCTTAACCTTGGCCCACTTGTGACCCTAAACAGAACGCTTAGTATATCTCTGACCCTAACCCTCGCCCTAAACCTAATCCTAATCCTAACAATGACCCTAACACTAACCTAACCTTAACCTAACTTGAAGCCTATCATAAACTTAAACCTAACCCTAACCCCTAACCCTAACTCTAACCCTAACCCTAGCCCTAACCCTAACTCTAATCCTAACACTTACCCAAAACCCTCACCTTAACTGTAATCGTAACTCTAAATCTAACCGTAACCCTAAACTTGACCCTAAGTACAACCCTATCCTAAACCTAACTGAAACACTAACCCCTAACCCTAACTCTAACCCAAATCCTTAGCCTAAACCTAATCGAAACCCTTAACATAACCTTAATCAGTAAATATAACTCAAACCCTTACCCTAAGCCGAACCCTCACCCTTAACCAAAATTTCACACTAACCATAACCCTAAACCTACCCTAACTTCATTCAAACCCTAACCCTAACCAAAATTAACACTAATACTAAACATAACCCTAAACCTCAACCTGAACCTAACCTAACCCTGACCCGAACCTGAACCCTAACCGCAACCCTAAACCTCATGCTTAACATAAACTTCACCCTAACACTAACCCTAAAACTAAACGTAACACTAAATCTCCCCCAACCCTGACCCTAGCCCTAAACCTAACCATAAACCTAACCCGAAACTTAACTCTAACCCTGACCCCAAATCTAACTCTAACCCTATTCCTAACGCTAAAACTTACCCTACACACTCAGCTTCAATGGAAACCCAGCAATAACCCTCACCCTAAAATCAAAACCTAACCCCAAACCTTAACCTAACCCTATCCCTAACCTTCACCTAGTCCTAAACTTAACAAGACTTAACCCTAACACTTAACCTAACCCTAAATCGAAACCTAACCTTAACCCTAAACTTCATCCTAAACTTAAACCTAACCCTAACCACTAACTCTAACCCTCAGCTCAACTCTCACCCTTAACTTCAACTTCACCCTAAACCTAACCCTAATCCAAAACCTAACCCTAACCCTAAACCTAACCCTATACCTGACCCTAATATTTACCCAAACACCTAAACCTAACCTTAACACTAAACCTACCCCTAAAGCTACCCCTAACCTTAACTCAAACACCAAACCCTAACCCTTACCCTAACCCTCATCCTTGACCTCATTTTACCCAAAACCTAAGCCGAACCCTAAACCTAAAACTAAACCAAACCGTAAACAATCCCCTAAATCTAGGCCTAACCCTAAACCTAACCCTAACCCTAACCGTAACACCGTAAAACATCAGCTTAATTGTGAACCTAACACTAACACTCACACGATCCCCTAACCCTTTTCCTAACCCTAACGCTATCCTTCATCCTAGCCCTAACACTTACCTAAACCTGACTCTTCCTCTAACCCTAAAATTAACCCTAACCTTAACTCTGCCTTAAACTTAACCCTAAACCTAACAATAACTCTAAACCTGACGCTAACCCTAACCCTAATTCCTAGCACTAATTCTTACTCTAAACCTAACCCTAACAACCCTAACCTAGCCCTACCATTTACCGTAAACCTAGCCTTAACCCTAACCTTGCCCAAACCCTAAACCTAAACCTATACCGACCTCTAACACCAACCTTAACCCTAATCTAACCTTAACCCTAACCCTGACTATTAACGGAAACTTCACCCTAAACCTAAGGCTAACTGCAACTCTAACGCTAACCATAACAATTACCATAACCCTCACCTTAAGTGTAAACCTAACCCTAACCCTCTCCCTAACCCTTAACCGTATCCCCAACCCTAAACATAATGTTATCTCCAAACTTATCCCTAAACCTAACCCTAATACGAACAGTAACCCTAATCTAACCCTAATCCTAATATTAACCCTAAACTCAATTCTACCCTACCATAAACGTAACCCTAACACCCTAAACTTAACGTCTAACACTATCTATACTCCTAAACCTATTTCTAACTTTCGCCCTTAACCTAAACTTCACACTAACCCTGAACCTAAAACTAACGCTAACCCTAAACATAAGCCCTAACCCTAACCGAACCCTAAACCTAACCTTAACACTAACCTGAACATAAACCCAAACTCTAGCCCTAACGATAAAAATAACCTTAACCCTAACCTAAACTTCATCCAAACCCTAACCCTAACCTTCAACCTAAACCCAACCCAAACCCTTACCTTAAACCTAACCCTAACCATAACGCTAGTCCCTCTCTAACCCTAAATTTAACCCTTACAACAGCTCTGAAACTAAACCTAATCATAATCCTGATCCTAACCCTAATTCTAACCTTGACCCTAAATAGAACACTAACTCTACTCCTAAACCTGGATATAAAGCTAACTCTTATCCTACACCTAACCCTAACTCTGAATCTAAACCTAACTCTAACTCTAACCCTAATCATAACACTTACCCTAAACCCTCACCTTAGCTGTAAAACTAACCGTAACCCTCACTCTAACTCCTAACAGTATCCTTCAACCCTAACCCTAATGCTAACCCTAGCCCTAAGCAGAACACTAACCTGAAACCCCTAAGCCCTAACGATAACACTAACCCTAACCCAAACCCTAACCCCTAAGACCAAAGCCTAACCCAAACATTAACTCTAACTCTAATTCTAACCCGAAAACTAATTAGAAACCTAACCCTAACCCTAACCCTAACCCTAACCCTAACCCTAACCCTAACCCTAAACTAAACCTAACCATGACCGGAACCACAATGCCTAACCTGTACCCTCACTCAAACCCTAACCCTAAACTACACCTCTAACCTCTGACACCTTACCATAACCATAATCCTAAACCTACCCAACCCTAACCCTAAATCTAACCCTCACCCCAACCACAATGCCTAACACAAATCGTAACCCTAACTCTTATACCTAAGTCTAACCTAAAATCTAACCCTAACCCTAAAGCTAAACAAAACCCGGAAACTTAGCTATAACCCTAAACACAACCTTAACACTAACCTAAAAACAAACCCAAACCTTAGCCATAACCCTAACCCTCAACCTATCTTAAAACTTCACCCTATCCCTAACCTAAAGCTAACCCTAACTTTAACCCTAACCTTAACCTTGGCCCACTTGTGACCCTAAACATAACCCTTAGTATATCTCTGACCCTAACCCTCGCCCTAAACCTAATCCTAATCCTAACACTGACCCTAACACTAACCTAACCTTAACCTAACTTGAAGCCTATCATAAACTTAAACCTAACCCTAACCCCTAACCCTAACTCTAACCCTAACCCTAGCCCTAACCCTAACCCTAATCCTAACACTTACCCAAAACCCTCACCTTAACTGTAATCGTAACTCTAAATCTAACCGTAACCCTAAACTTGACCCTAAGTACAACCCTATCCTAAACCTAACTGAAACACTAACCCCTAACCCTAACTCTAACCCAAATTCTTAGCCTAAACCTAATCGAAACCCTTAACATAACCTTAACCAGTAAATATAACTCAAACCCTTACCCTAAGGTGAACCCTCACCCTTAACCAAAATTTCACACTAACCATAACCCTGAACCTACCCTAACTTCATTCAAACCCTAACCCTAACCAAAATTAACACTAATACTAAACATAACCCTAAACCTCAACCTGAACCTAACCTAACCCTGACCCGAACCTGAACCCTAACCGCAACCCTAAACCTCATGCTTAACATAAACTTCACCCTAACACTAACCCTAAAACTAAACGTAACACTAAATCTCCCCCAACCCTGACCCTAGCCCTAAACCTAACCATAAACCTAACCCGAAACTTAACTCTAACCCTGACCCCAAATCTAACTCTAACCCTATTCCTAACGCTAAAACTTACCCTACACACTCAGCTTCAATGGAAACCCAGCAATAACCCTCACCCTAAAATCAAAACCTAACCCCAAACCTTAACCTAACCCTATCCCTAACCTTCACCTAGTCCTAAACTTAACAACACTTAACCCTAACACTTAACCTAACCCTAAATCGAAACCTAACCTTAACCCTAAACTTCATCCTAAACTTAACCCTAACCCTAACCACTAACTCTAACCCTCAGCTCAACTCTCATCCTTAACTTCAACTTCACCCTAAACCTAACCCTAATCCAAAACCTAACCCTAACCCTAAACCTAACCCTATACCTGACCCTAATATTTACCCAAACACCTAAACCTAACCTTAACACTAAACCTACCCCTAACCTTAACTCAAACACCAAACCCTAACCCTTACCCTAACCCTCATCCTTGACCTCATTTTACCCAAAACCTAAGCCGAACCCTAAACCTAAAACTAAACCAAACCGTAAACAATCCCCTAAATCTAGGCCTAACCCTAAACCTAACCCTAACCCTACCCCTAACCGTAACACCGTAAAACATCAGCTTAATTGTGAACCTAACACTAACACTCAAACGATCCCCTAACCCTTTTCCTAACGCTATCCTTCATCCTAGCCCTAACACTTACCTAAACCTGACTCTTCCTCTAACCCTAAAATTAACCCTAACCTTAACTCTGCCTTAAACTTAACCCTAAACCTAACAATAACTCTAAACCTGACGCTAACCCTAACCCTAATTCCTAGCACTAATTCTTACTCTAAACCTAACCCTAACAACCCTAACCTAGCCCTACCATTTACCGTAAACCTAGCCTTAACCCTAACCTTGCCCAAACCCTAAACCTAAACCTATACCGACCTCTAACACCAACCTTAACCCTAATCTAACCTTAACCCTAACCCTGACTATTAACGGAAACTTCACCCTAAACCTAAGGCTAACTGCAACTCTAACGCTAACCATAACAATTACCATAACCCTCACCTTAAGTGTAAACCTAACCCTAACCCTCTCCCTAACCCTTAACCGTATCCCCAACCCTGAACATAATGTTATCTCCAAACTTATCCCTAAACCTAACCCTAATACGAACAGTAACCCTAATCTAACCCTAATCCTAATATTAACCCTAAACTCAACCCTACCCTACCATAAACCTAACCCTAACACCCTAAACTTAACGTCTAACACTATCTATACTCCTAAACCTATTTCTAACTTTCGCCCTTAACCTAAACTTCACACTAACCCTGAACCTAAACCTAACGCTAACCCTAAACATAAGCCCTAACCCTAACCGAACCCTAAACCTAACCTTAACACTAACCTGAACATAAACCCAAACTCTAGCCCTAACCATAAAAATAACCTTAACCCTAACCTAAACTTCATCCAAACCCTAACCCTAACCTTCAACCTAAACCCAACCCAAACCCTTACCTTAAACCTAACCCTAACCATAACGCTAGTCCCTCTCTAACCCTAAATTTAACCCTTACAACAGCTCTGAAACTAAACCTAATCATAATCCTGATCCTAACCCTAATTCTAACCTTGACCCTAAATAGAACACTAACTCTACTCCTAAACCTGGATATAAAGCTAACTCTTATCCTACACCTAACCCTAACTCTGAATCTAAACCTAACTCTAACTCTAACCCTAATCATAACACTTACCCTAAACCCTCACCTTAGCTGTAAAACTAACCGTAACCCTCACTCTAACTCCTAACAGTATCCTTCAACCCTAACCCTAATGCTAACCCTAGCCCTAAGCAGAACACTAACCTGAAACCCCTAAGCCCTAACGATAACACTAACCCTAACCCAAACCCTAACCCCTAAGACCAAAGCCTAACCCAAACATTAACCCTAACTCTAACTCTAACCCGAAAACTAATTAGAAACCTAACCCTAACCCTAACCCTAACCCTAACCCTAACCCTAAACTAAACCTAACCATGACCGGAACCACAATGCCTAACCTGTACCCTCACTCAAACCCTAACCCTAAACTACACCTCTAACCTCTGACACCTTACCATAACCATAATCCTAAACCTACCCAACACTAACCCTAAATCTAACCCTCACCCCAACCACAATGCCTAACACAAATCGTAACCCTAACTCTTATACCTAAGTCTAACCTAAAATCTAACCCTAACCCTAAAGCTCAACAAAACCCGGAAACTTAGCTCTAACCCTAAACACAACCTTAACACTAACCTAAAAACAAACCCAAACCTTAGCCATAACCCTAACCCTCAACCTCTCTTAAACTTCACCCTATCCCTAACCTAAAGCTAACCCTAACTTTAACTCTAACCTTAACCTTGGCCCACTTGTGACCCTAAACATAACCCCTAGTATATCTCTGACCCTAACCCTCGCCCTAAACCTAATCCTAACACTGACCCTAACACTAACCTAACCTTAACCTAACTTGAAGCCTATCATAAACTTAAACCTAACCTTAACCCCTAGCCCTAACTCTAACCCTAACCCTAGCCCTAACCCTAATCCTAATCCTAACACTAACCCAAAACCCTCACCTTAACTGTAATCGTAACTCTAAATCTAACCGTAACCCTAAACTTGACCCTAAGTACAACCCTATCCTAAACCTAACTGAATCACTAACCCCTAACCCTAACTCTAACCCAAATCCTTATCCTAAACTTAATCTAAACCCTTAACATAACCTTAATCAGTAAATATAACTGAAACCCTTACCCTAAGCCGAACCCTCACCCTTAACCAAAATTTCACACTAACCATAACCCTAAACCTACCCTAACTTCATTCAAACCCTAACCCTAACCAAAATTAACACTAATACTAAACATAACCCTAAACCTCAACCTGAACCTAACCTAACCCTGACCCGAACCTGAACCCTAACCGCAACCCTAAACCTCATGCTTAACATAAACTTCACCCTAACACTAACCCTAAAACTAAACGTAACACTAAATCTCCCCCAACCCTGACCCTAGCCCTAAACCTAACCATAAACCTAACCCGAAACTTAACTCTAACCCTGACCCCAAATCTAACTCTAACCCTATTCCTAACGCTAAAACTTACCCTACACACTCAGCTTCAATGGAAATCCAGCAATAACCCTCACCCTAAAATCAAAACCTAACCCCAAACCTTAACCTAACCCTATCCCTAACCTTCACCTAGTCCTAAACTTAACAAGACTTAACCCTAACACTTAACCTAACCCTAAATCGAAACCTAACCTTAACCCTAAACTTCATCCTAAACTTAACCCTAACCCTAACCACTAACTCTAACCCTCAGCTCAACTCTCACCCTTAACTTCAACTTCACCCTAAACCTAACCCTAACCCTAAACCTAACCCTATACCTGACCCTAATATTTACCCAAACACCTAAACCTAACCCTAACACTAAACCTACCCCTAAAGCTACCCCTAACCTTAACTCAAACACCAAACCCTAACCCTTACCCTAACCCTCTTCCTTGACCTATGTTTACCCAAAACCTAAGCCGAACCCTAAACCTAAAACTAAACCAAACCGTAAACAATCCCCTAAATCTAGGCCTAACCCTAAACCTAACCCTAACCCTACCCCTAACCGTAACACCGTAAAACATCAGCTTAATTGTGAACCTAACACTAACACTCACACGATAGCCTAACCCTTTTCCTAACCCTAACGCTATCCTTCATCCTAGCCCTAACACTTACCTAAACCTGACTCTTCCTCTAACCCTAAACTTAACCCTAATCTTAACTCTGCCTTAAACTTAACCCTAAACCTAACAATAACTCTAAACCTGACGCTAACCCTAACCCTAATTCCTAGCACTAATTCTTACTCTAAACCTAACCCTAACAACCCTAACCTAGCCCTAGCATTTACTGTAACCTAGCCTTAACCCTAACCTTGCCCAAACCCTAAACCTAAACCTATACCGACCTCTAACACCAACCTTAACCCTAATCTAACCTTAACCCTAACCCTGACTATTAACGGAAACTTCACCCTAAACCTAAGGCTAACTGCAACTCTAACGCTAACCATAACAATTACCATAACCCTCACCTTAAGTGTAAACCTAACCCTAACCCTCTCCCTAACCCTTAACCGTATCCCCAACCCTGAACATAATGTTATCTCCAAACTTATCCCTAAACCTAACCCTAATACGAACAGTAACCCTAATCTAACCCTAATCCTAATATTAACCCTAAACTCAACCCTACCCTACCATAAACCTAACCCTAACACCCTAAACTTAACGTCTAACACTATCTATACTCCTAAACCTATTTCTAACTTTCGCCCTTAACCTAAACTTCACACTAACCCTGAACCTAAACCTAACGCTAACCCTAAACATAAGCCCTAACCCTAACCGAACCCTAAACCTAACCTTAACACTAACCTGAAGATAAACCCAAACTCTAGCCCTAACCATAAAAATAACCTTAACCCTAACCTAAACTTCATCCTAACCCTAACCCTAACCTTCAACCTAAACCCAACCCAAACCCTTACCTTAAACCTAACCCTAACCATAACGCTAGTCCCTCTCTAACCCTAAATTTAACCCTTACAACAGCTCTGAAACTAAACCTAATCATAATCCTGATCCTAACCCTAATTCTAACCTTGACCCTAAATAGAACACTAACTCTACTCCTAAACCTGGATATAAAGCTAATTCTTATCCTACACGTAACCCTAACTCTGAATCTAAACCTAACTCTAACTCTAACCCTAATCATAACACTTACCCTAAACCCTCACCTTAGCTGTAAAACTAACCGTAACCCTCACTCTAACTCCTAACAGTATCCTTCAACCCTAACCCTAATGCTAACCCTAGCCCTAAGCAGAACACTAACCTGAAACCCCTAAGCCCTAACGATAACACTAACCCTAACCCAAACCCTAACCCCTAAGACCAAAGCCTAACCCAAACATTAACCCTAACTCTAACTCTAACCCGAAAACTAATTAGAAACCTAACCCTAACCCTAAACTAAACCTAACCATGACCGGAACCACAATGCCTAACCTGTACCCTCACTCAAACCCTAACCCTAAACTACACCTCTAACCTCTGACACCTTACCATAACCATAATCCTAAACCTACCCAACCCTAACCCTAAATCTAACCCTCACCCCAACCACAATGCCTAACACAAATCGTAACCCTAACTCTTATACCTAAGTCTAACCTAAAATCTAACCCTAACCCTAAAGCTGAACAAAACCCGGAAACTTAGCTCTAACCCTAAACACAACCTTAACACTAACCTAAAAACAAACCCAAACCTTAGCCATAACCCTAACCCTCAACCTATCTTAAAACTTCACCCTATCCCTAACCTAAAGCTAACCCTAACTTTAACCCTAACCTTAACCTTGGCCCACTTGTGACCCTAAACATAACCCTTAGTATATCTCTGACCCTAACCCTCGCCCTAAACCTAATCCTAATCCTAACACTGACCCTAACACTAACCTAACCTTAACCTAACTTGAAGCCTATCATAAACTTAAACCTAACCCTAACCCCTAACCCTAACTCTAACCCTAACCCTAGCCCTAACCCTAACCCTAATCCTAACACTTACCCAAAACCCTCACCTTAACTGTAATCGTAACTCTAAATCTAACCGTAACCCTAAACTTGACCCTAAGTACAACCCTATCCTAAACCTAACTGAAACACTAACCCCTAACCCTAACTCTAACCCAAATCCTTAGCCTAAACCTAATCGAAACCCTTAACATAACCTTAACCAGTAAATATAACTGAAACCCTTACCCTAAGCTGAAACCTCACCCTTAACCAAAATTTCACACTACCATAACCCTAAACCTACCCTAACTTCATTCAAACCCTAACCCTAACCAAAATTAACACTAATACTAAACATAACCCTAAACCTCAACCTGAACCTAACCTAACCCTGACCCGAACCTGAACCCTAACCGCAACCCTAAACCTCATGCTTAACATAAACTTCACCCTAACACTAACCCTAAAACTAAACGTAACACTAAATCTCCCCCAACCCTGACCCTAGCCCTAAACCTAACCATAAACCTAACCCGAAACTTAACTCTAACCCTGACCCCAAATCTAACTCTAACCCTATTCCTAACGCTAAAACTTACCCTACACACTCAGCTTCAATGGAAACCCAGCAATAACCCTCACCCTAACATCAAAACCTAACCCCAAACCTTAACCTAACCCTATCCCTAACCTTCACCTAGTCCTAAACTTAACAAGACTTAACCCTAACACTTAACCTAACCCTAAATCGAAACCTAACCTTAACCCTAAACTTCATCCTAAACTTAACCCTAACCCTAACCACTAACTCTAACCCTCAGCTCAACTCTCACCCTTAACTTCAACTTCACCCTAAACCTAACCCTAATCCAAAACCTAACCCTAACCCTAAACCTAACCCTATACCTGACCCTAATATTTACCCAAACACCTAAACCTAACCTTAACACTAAACCTACCCCTAAAGCTACCCCTAACCTTAACTCAAACACCAAACCCTAACCCTTACCCTAACCCTCATCCTTGACCTATGTTTACCCAAAACCTAAGCCGAACCCTAAACCTAAAACTAAACCAAACCGTAAACAATCCCCTAAATCTAGGCCTAACCCTAAACCTAACCCTAACCCTACCCCTAACCGTAACACCGTAAAACATCAGCTTAATTGTGAACCTAACACTAACACTCACACGATAGCCTAACCCTTTTCCTAACCCTAACGCTATCCTTCATCCTAGCCCTAACACTTACCTAAACCTGACTCTTCCTCTAACCCTAAACTTAACCCTAATCTTAACTCTGCCTTAAACTTAACCCTAAACCTAACAATAACTCTAAACCTGACGCTAACCCTAACCCTAATTCCTAGCACTAATTCTTACTCTAAACCTAACCCTAACAACCCTAACCTAGCCCTAGCATTTACTGTAACCTAGCCTTAACCCTAACCTTGCCCAAACCCTAAACCTAAACCTATACCGACCTCTAACACCAACCTTAACCCTAATCTAACCTTAACCCTAACCCTGACTATTAACGGAAACTTCACCCTAAACCTAAGGCTAACTGCAACTCTAACGCTAACCATAACAATTACCATAACCCTCACCTTAAGTGTAAACCTAACCCTAACCCTCTCCCTAACCCTTAACCGTATCCCCAACCCTGAACATAATGTTATCTCCAAACTTATCCCTAAACCTAACCCTAATACGAACAGTAACCCTAATCTAACCCTAATCCTAATATTAACCCTAAACTCAACCCTACCCTACCATAAACCTAACCCTAACACCCTAAACTTAACGTCTAACACTATCTATACTCCTAAACCTATTTCTAACTTTCGCCCTTAACCTAAACTTCACACTAACCCTGAACCTAAACCTAACGCTAACCCTAAACATAAGCCCTAACCCTAACCGAACCCTAAACCTAACCTTAACACTAACCTGAAGATAAACCCAAACTCTAGCCCTAACCATAAAAATAACCTTAACCCTAACCTAAACTTCATCCTAACCCTAACCCTAACCTTCAACCTAAACCCAACCCAAACCCTTACCTTAAACCTAACCCTAACCATAACGCTAGTCCCTCTCTAACCCTAAATTTAACCCTTACAACAGCTCTGAAACTAAACCTAATCATAATCCTGATCCTAACCCTAATTCTAACCTTGACCCTAAATAGAACACTAACTCTACTCCTAAACCTGGATATAAAGCTAATTCTTATCCTACACGTAACCCTAACTCTGAATCTAAACCTAACTCTAACTCTAACCCTAATCATAACACTTACCCTAAACCCTCACCTTAGCTGTAAAACTAACCGTAACCCTCACTCTAACTCCTAACAGTATCCTTCAACCCTAACCCTAATGCTAACCCTAGCCCTAAGCAGAACACTAACCTGAAACCCCTAAGCCCTAACGATAACACTAACCCTAACCCAAACCCTAACCCCTAAGACCAAAGCCTAACCCAAACATTAACCCTAACTCTAACTCTAACCCGAAAACTAATTAGAAACCTAACCCTAACCCTAAACTAAACCTAACCATGACCGGAACCACAATGCCTAACCTGTACCCTCACTCAAACCCTAACCCTAAACTACACCTCTAACCTCTGACACCTTACCATAACCATAATCCTAAACCTACCCAACCCTAACCCTAAATCTAACCCTCACCCCAACCACAATGCCTAACACAAATCGTAACCCTAACTCTTATACCTAAGTCTAACCTAAAATCTAACCCTAACCCTAAAGCTGAACAAAACCCGGAAACTTAGCTCTAACCCTAAACACAACCTTAACACTAACCTAAAAACAAACCCAAACCTTAGCCATAACCCTAACCCTCAAGCTATCTTAAAACTTCACCCTATCCCTAACCTAAAGCTAACCCTAACTTTAACCCTAACCTTAACCTTGGCCCACTTGTGACCCTAAACATAACCCTTAGTATATCTCTGACCCTAACCCTCGCCATAAACCTAATCCTAATCCTAACACTGACCCTAACACTAACCTAACCTTAACCTAACTTGAAGCCTATCATAAACTTAAACCTAACCCTAACCCCTAACCCTAACTCTAACCCTAACCCTAGCCCTAACCCTAACCCTAATCCTAACACTTACCCAAAACCCTCACCTTAACTGTAATCGTAACTCTAAATCTAACCGTAACCCTAAACTTGACCCTAAGTACAACCCTATCCTAAACCTAACTGAAACACTAACCCCTAACCCTAACTCTAACCCAAATCCTTAGCCTAAACCTAATCGAAACCCTTAACATAACCTTAACCAGTAAATATAACTGAAACCCTTACCCTAAGCTGAAACCTCACCCTTAACCAAAATTTCACACTACCATAACCCTAAACCTACCCTAACTTCATTCAAACCCTAACCCTAACCAAAATTAACACTAATACTAAACATAACCCTAAACCTCAACCTGAACCTAACCTAACCCTGACCCGAACCTGAACCCTAACCGCAACCCTAAACCTCATGCTTAACATAAACTTCACCCTAACACTAACCCTAAAACTAAACGTAACACTAAATCTCCCCCAACCCTGACCCTAGCCCTAAACCTAACCATAAACCTAACCCGAAACTTAACTCTAACCCTGACCCCAAATCTAACTCTAACCCTATTCCTAACGCTAAAACTTACCCTACACACTCAGCTTCAATGGAAACCCAGCAATAACCCTCACCCTAACATCAAAACCTAACCCCAAACCTTAACCTAACCCTATCCCTAACCTTCACCTAGTCCTAAACTTAACAAGACTTAACCCTAACACTTAACCTAACCCTAAATCTAAACCTAACCTTAACCCTAAACTTCATCCTAAACTTAACCCTAACCCTAACCACTAACTCTAACCCTCAGCTCAACTCTCACCCTTAACTTCAACTTCACCCTAAACCTAACCCTAATCCAAAACCTAACCCTAACCCTAAACCTAACCCTATACCTGACCCTAATATTTACCCAAACACCTAAACCTAACCTTAACACTAAACCTACCCCTAAAGCTACCCCTAACCTTAACTCAAACACCAAACCCTAACCCTTACCCTAACCCTCATCCTTGACCTCATTTTACCCAAAACCTAAGCCGAACCCTAAACCTAAAACTAAACCAAACCGTAAACAATCCCCTAAATCTAGGCCTAACCCTAAACCTAACCCTAACCCTACCCCTAACCGTAACACCGTAAAACATCAGCTTAATTGTGAACCTAACACTAACACTCACACGATCCCCTAACCCTTTTCCTAACCCTAACGCTATCCTTCATCCTAGCCCTAACACTTACCTAAACCTGACTCTTCCTCTAACCCTAAAATTAACCCTAACCTTAACTCTGCCTTAAACTTAACCCTAAACCTAACAATAACTCTAAACCTGACGCTAACCCTAACCCTAATTCCTAGCACTAATTCTTACTCTAAACCTAACCCTAACAACCCTAACCTAGCCCTACCATTTACCGTAAACCTAGCCTTAACCCTAACCTTGCCCAAACCCTAAACCTAAACCTATACCGACCTCTAACACCAACCTTAACCCTAATCTAACCTTAACCCTAACCCTGACTATTAACGGAAACTTCACCCTAAACCTAAGGCTAACTGCAACTCTAACGCTAACCATAACAATTACCATAACCCTCACCTTAAGTGTAAACCTAACCCTAACCCTCTCCCTAACCCTTAACCGTATCCCCAACCCTAAACATAATGTTATCTCCAAACTTATCCCTAAACCTAACCCTAATACGAACAGTAACCCTAATCTAACCCTAATCCTAATATTAACCCTAAACTCAATTCTACCCTACCATAAACGTAACCCTAACACCCTAAACTTAACGTCTAACACTATCTATACTCCTAAACCTATTTCTAACTTTCGCCCTTAACCTAAACTTCACACTAACCCTGAACCTAAAACTAACGCTAACCCTAAACATAAGCCCTAACCCTAACCGAACCCTAAACCTAACCTTAACACTAACCTGAACATAAACCCAAACTCTAGCCCTAACCATAAAAATAACCTTAACCCTAACCTAAACTTCATCCAAACCCTAACCCTAACCTTCAACCTAAACCCAACCCAAACCCTTACCTTAAACCTAACCCTAACCATAACGCTAGTCCCTCTCTAACCCTAAATTTAACCCTTACAACAGCTCTGAAACTAAACCTAATCATAATCCTGATCCTAACCCTAATTCTAACCTTGACCCTAAATAGAACACTAACTCTACTCCTAAACCTGGATATAAAGCTAACTCTTATCCTACACCTAACCCTAACTCTGAATCTAAACCTAACTCTAACTCTAACCCTAATCATAACACTTACCCTAAACCCTCACCTTAGCTGTAAAACTAACCGTAACCCTCACTCTAACTCCTAACAGTATCCTTCAACCCTAACCCTAATGCTAACCCTAGCCCTAAGCAGAACACTAACCTGAAACCCCTAAGCCCTAACGATAACACTAACCCTAACCCAAACCCTAACCCCTAAGACCAAAGCCTAACCCAAACATTAACCCTAACTCTAACTCTAACCCGAAAACTAATTAGAAACCTAACCCTAACCCTAACCCTAACCCTAACCCTAACCCTAAACTAAACCTAACCATGACCGGAACCACAATGCCTAACCTGTACCCTCACTCAAACCCTAACCCTAAACTACACCTCTAACCTCTGACACCTTACCATAACCATAATCCTAAACCTACCCAACCCTAACCCTAAATCTAACCCTCACCCCAACCACAATGCCTAACACAAATCGTAACCCTAACTCTTATACCTAAGTCTAACCTAAAATCTAACCCTAACCCTAAAGCTCAACAAAACCCGGAAACTTAGCTCTAACCCTAAACACAACCTTAACACTAACCTAAAAACAAACCCAAACCTTAGCCATAACCCTAACCCTCAACCTCTCTTAAACTTCACCCTATCCCTAACCTAAAGCTAACCCTAACTTTAACTCTAACCTTAACCTTGGCCCACTTGTGACCCTAAACATAACCCCTAGTATATCTCTGACCCTAACCCTCGCCCTAAACCTAATCCTAACACTGACCCTAACACTAACCTAACCTTAACCTAACTTGAAGCCTATCATAAACTTAAACCTAACCTTAACCCCTAGCCCTAACTCTAACCCTAACCCTAGCCCTAACCCTAATCCTAATCCTAACACTAACCCAAAACCCTCACCTTAACTGTAATCGTAACTCTAAATCTAACCGTAACCCTAAACTTGACCCTAAGTACAACCCTATCCTAAACCTAACTGAAACACTAACCCCTAACCCTAACTCTAACCCAAATCCTTATCCTAAACTTAATCTAAACCCTTAACATAACCTTAATCAGTAAATATAACTGAAACCCTTACCCTAAGCCGAACCCTCACCCTTAACCAAAATTTCACACTAACCATAACCCTAAACCTACCCTAACTTCATTCAAACCCTAACCCTAACCAAAATTAACACTAATACTAAACATAACCCTAAACCTCAACCTGAACCTAACCTAACCCTGACCCGAACCTGAACCCTAACCGCAACCCTAAACCTCATGCTTAACATAAACTTCACCCTAACACTAACCCTAAAACTAAACGTAACACTAAATCTCCCCCAACCCTGACCCTAGCCCTAAACCTAACCATAAACCTAACCCGAAACTTAACTCTAACCCTGACCCCAAATCTAACTCTAACCCTATTCCTAACGCTAAAACTTACCCTACACACTCAGCTTCAATGGAAATCCAGCAATAACCCTCACCCTAAAATCAAAACCTAACCCCAAACCTTAACCTAACCCTATCCCTAACCTTCACCTAGTCCTAAACTTAACAAGACTTAACCCTAACACTTAACCTAACCCTAAATCGAAACCTAACCTTAACCCTAAACTTCATCCTAAACTTAACCCTAACCCTAACCACTAACTCTAACCCTCAGCTCAACTCTCACCCTTAACTTCAACTTCACCCTAAACCTAACCCTAACCCTAAACCTAACCCTATACCTGACCCTAATATTTACCCAAACACCTAAACCTAACCCTAACACTAAACCTACCCCTAAAGCTACCCCTAACCTTAACTCAAACACCAAACCCTAACCCTTACCCTAACCCTCTTCCTTGACCTATGTTTACCCAAAACCTAAGCCGAACCCTAAACCTAAAACTAAACCAAACCGTAAACAATCCCCTAAATCTAGGCCTAACCCTAAACCTAACCCTAACCCTACCCCTAACCGTAACACCGTAAAACATCAGCTTAATTGTGAACCTAACACTAACACTCACACGATCCCCTAACCCTTTTCCTAACCCTAACGCTATCCTTCATCCTAGCCCTAACACTTACCTAAACCTGACTCTTCCTCTAACCCTAAACTTAACCCTAACCTTAACTCTGCCTTAAACTTAACCCTAAACCTAACAATAACTCTAAACCTGACGCTAACCCTAACCCTAATTCCTAGCACTAATTCTTACTCTAAACCTAACCCTAACAACCCTAACCTAGCCCTAGCATTTACTGTAACCTAGCCTTAACCCTAACCTTGCCCAAACCCTAAACCTAAACCTATACCGACCTCTAACACCAACCTTAACCCTAATCTAACCTTAACCCTAACCCTGACTATTAACGGAAACTTCACCCTAAACCTAAGGCTAACTGCAACTCTAACGCTAACCATAACAATTACCATAACCCTCACCTTAAGTGTAAACCTAACCCTAACCCTCTCCCTAACCCTTAACCGTATCCCCAACCCTGAACATAATGTTATCTCCAAACTTATCCCTAAACCTAACCCTAATACGAACAGTAACCCTAATCTAACCCTAATCCTAATATTAACCCTAAACTCAACCCTACCCTACCATAAACCTAACCCTAACACCCTAAACTTAACGTCTAACACTATCTATACTCCTAAACCTATTTCTAACTTTCGCCCTTAACCTAAACTTCACACTAACCCTGAACCTAAACCTAACGCTAACCCTAAACATAAGCCCTAACCCTAACCGAACCCTAAACCTAACCTTAACACTAACCTGAACACAAACCCAAACTCTAGCCCTAACCATAAAAATAACCTTAACCCTAACCTAAACTTCATCCAAACCCTAACCCTAACCTTCAACCTAAACCCAACCCAAACCCTTACCTTAAACCTAACCCTAACCATAACGCTAGTCCCTCTCTAACCCTAAATTTAACCCTTACAACAGCTCTGAAACTAAACCTAATCATAATCCTGATCCTAACCCTAATTCTAACCTTGACCCTAAATAGAACACTAACTCTACTCCTAAACCTGGATATAAAGCTAACTCTTATCCTACACCTAACCCTAACTCTGAATCTAAACCTAACTCTAACTCTAACCCTAATCATAACACTTACCCTAAACCCTCACCTTAGCTGTAAAACTAACCTTAACCCTCACTCTAACTCCTAACAGTATCCTTCAACCCTAACCCTAATGCTAACCCTAGCCCTAAGCAGAACACTAACCTGAAACCCCTAAGCCCTAACGATAACACTAACCCTAACCCAAACCCTAACCCCTGAGACCAAAGCCTAACCCAAACATTAACCCTAACTCTAACTCTAACCCGAAAACTAATTAGAAACCTAACCCTAACCCTAACCCTAACCCTAAACTAAACCTAACCATGACCGGAACCACAATGCCTAACCTGTACCCTCACTCAAACCCTAACCCTAAACTACACCTCTAACCTCTGACACCTTACCATAACCATAATCCTAAACCTACCCAACACTAACCCTAAATCTAACCCTCACCCCAACCACAATGCCTAACACAAATCGTAACCCTAACTGTTATACCTAAGTCTAACCTAAAATCTAACCCTAACCCTAAAGCTCAACAAAACCCGGAAACTTAGCTCTAACCCTAAACACAACCTTAACACTAACCTAAAAACAAACCCAAACCTTAGCCATAACCCTAACCCTCAACCTCTCTTAAACTTCACCCTATCCCTAACCTAAAGCTAACCCTAACTTTAACTCTAACCTTAACCTTGGCCCACTTGTGACCCTAAACATAACCCCTAGTATATCTCTGACCCTAACCCTCGCCCTAAACCTAATCCTAACACTGACCCTAACACTAACCTAACCTTAACCTAACTTGAAGCCTATCATAAACTTAAACCTAACCTTAACCCCTAGCCCTAACTCTAACCCTAACCCTAGCCCTAACCCTAATCCTAATCCTAACACTAACCCAAAACCCTCACCTTAACTGTAATCGTAACTCTAAATCTAACCGTAACCCTAAACTTGACCCTAAGTACAACCGTATCCTAAACCTAACTGAATCACTAACCCCTAACCCTAACTCTAACCCAAATCCTTATCCTAAACTTAATCTAAACCCTTAACATAACCTTAATCAGTAAATATAACTGAAACCCTTACCCTAAGCCGAACCCTCACCCTTAACCAAAATTTCACACTAACCATAACCCTAAACCTACCCTAACTTCATTCAAACCCTAACCCTAACCAAAATTAACACTAATACTAAACATAACCCTAAACCTCAACCTGAACCTAACCTAACCCTGACCCGAACCTGAACCCTAACCGCAACCCTAAACCTCATGCTTAACATAAACTTCACCCTAACACTAACCCTAAAACTAAACGTAACACTAAATCTCCCCCAACCCTGACCCTAGCCCTAAACCTAACCATAAACCTAACCCGAAACTTAACTCTAACCCTGACCCCAAATCTAACTCTAACCCTATTCCTAACGCTAAAACTTACCCTACACACTCAGCTTCAATGGAAATCCAGCAATAACCCTCACCCTAAAATCAAAACCTAACCCCAAACCTTAACCTAACCCTATCCCTAACCTTCACCTAGTCCTAAACTTAACAAGACTTAACCCTAACACTTAACCTAACCCTAAATCGAAACCTAACCTTAACCCTAAACTTCATCCTAAACTTAACCCTAACCACTAACTCTAACCCTCAGCTCAACTCTCACCCTTAACTTCAACTTCACCCTAAACCTAACCCTAACCCTAAACCTAACCCTATACCTGACCCTAATATTTACCCAAACACCTAAACCTAACCCTAACACTAAACCTACCCCTAAAGCTACCCCTAACCTTAACTCAAACACCAAACCCTAACCCTTACCCTAACCCTCTTCCTTGACCTATGTTTACCCAAAACCTAAGCCGAACCCTAAACCTAAAACTAAACCAAACCGTAAACAATCCCCTAAATCTAGGCCTAACCCTAAACCTAACCCTAACCCTACCCCTAACCGTAACACCGTAAAACATCAGCTTAATTGTGAACCTAACACTAACACTCACACGATCCCCTAACCCTTTTCCTAACCCTAACGCTATCCTTCATCCTAGCCCTAACACTTACCTAAACCTGACTCTTCCTCTAACCCTAAACTTAACCCTAACCTTAACTCTGCCTTAAACTTAACCCTAAACCTAACAATAACTCTAAACCTGACGCTAACCCTAACCCTAATTCCTAGCACTAATTCTTACTCTAAACCTAACCCTAACAACCCTAACCTAGCCCTAGCATTTACTGTAACCTAGCCTTAACCCTAACCTTGCCCAAACCCTAAACCTAAACCTATACCGACCTCTAACACCAACCTTAACCCTAATCTAACCTTAACCCTAACCCTGACTATTAACGGAAACTTCACCCTAAACCTAAGGCTAACTGCAACTCTAACGCTAACCATAACAATTACCATAACCCTCACCTTAAGTGTAAACCTAACCCTAACCCTCTCCCTAACCCTTAACCGTATCCCCAACCCTGAACATAATGTTATCTCCAAACTTATCCCTAAACCTAACCCTAATACGAACAGTAACCCTAATCTAACCCTAATCCTAATATTAACCCTAAACTCAACCCTACCCTACCATAAACCTAACCCTAACACCCTAAACTTAACGTCTAACACTATCTATACTCCTAAACCTATTTCTAACTTTCGCCCTTAACCTAAACTTCACACTAACCCTGAACCTAAACCTAACGCTAACCCTAAACATAAGCCCTAACCCTAACCGAACCCTAAACCTAACCTTAACACTAACCTGAACACAAACCCAAACTCTAGCCCTAACCATAAAAATAACCTTAACCCTAACCTAAACTTCATCCAAACCCTAACCCTAACCTTCAACCTAAACCCAACCCAAACCCTTACCTTAAACCTAACCCTAACCATAACGCTAGTCCCTCTCTAACCCTAAATTTAACCCTTACAACAGCTCTGAAACTAAACCTAATCATAATCCTGATCCTAACCCTAATTCTAACCTTGACCCTAAATAGAACACTAACTCTACTCCTAAACCTGGATATAAAGCTAACTCTTATCCTACACCTAACCCTAACTCTGAATCTAAACCTAACTCTAACTCTAACCCTAATCATAACACTTACCCTAAACCCTCACCTTAGCTGTAAAACTAACCGTAACCCTCACTCTAACTCCTAACAGTATCCTTCAACCCTAACCCTAATGCTAACCCTAGCCCTAAGCAGAACACTAACCTGAAACCCCTAAGCCCTAACGATAACACTAACCCTAACCCAAACCCTAACCCCTAAGACCAAAGCCTAACCCAAACATTAACCCTAACTCTAACTCTAACCCGAAAACTAATTAGAAACCTAACCCTAACCCTAACCCTAACCCTAACCCTAAACTAAACCTAACCATGACCGGAACCACAATGCCTAACCTGTACCCTCACTCAAACCCTAACCCTAAACTACACCTCTAACCTCTGACACCTTACCATAACCATAATCCTAAACCTACCCAACCCTAACCCTAAATCTAACCCTCACCCCAACCACAATGCCTAACACAAATCGTAACCCTAACTCTTATACCTAAGTCTAACCTAAAATCTAACCCTAACCCTAAAGCTCAACAAAACCCGGAAACTTAGCTCTAACCCTAAACACAACCTTAACACTAACCTAAAAACAAACCCAAACCTTAGCCATAACCCTAACCCTCAACCTCTCTTAAACTTCACCCTATCCCTAACCTAAAGCTAACCCTAACTTTAACTCTAACCTTAACCTTGGCCCACTTGTGACCCTAAACATAACCCCTAGTATATCTCTGACCCTAACCCTCGCCCTAAACCTAATCCTAACACTGACCCTAACACTAACCTAACCTTAACCTAACTTGAAGCCTATCATAAACTTAAACCTAACCTTAACCCCTAGCCCTAACTCTAACCCTAACCCTAGCCCTAACCCTAATCCTAATCCTAACACTAACCCAAAACCCTCACCTTAACTGTAATCGTAACTCTAAATCTAACCGTAACCCTAAACTTGACCCTAAGTACAACCGTATCCTAAACCTAACTGAATCACTAACCCCTAACCCTAACTCTAACCCAAATCCTTATCCTAAACTTAATCTAAACCCTTAACATAACCTTAATCAGTAAATATAACTGAAACCCTTACCCTAAGCCGAACCCTCACCCTTAACCAAAATTTCACACTAACCATAACCCTAAACCTACCCTAACTTCATTCAAACCCTAACCCTAACCAAAATTAACACTAATACTAAACATAACCCTAAACCTCAACCTGAACCTAACCTAACCCTGACCCGAACCTGAACCCTAACCGCAACCCTAAACCTCATGCTTAACATAAACTTCACCCTAACACTAACCCTAAAACTAAACGTAACACTAAATCTCCCCCAACCCTGACCCTAGCCCTAAACCTAACCATAAACCTAACCCGAAACTTAACTCTAACCCTGACCCCAAATCTAACTCTAACCCTATTCCTAACGCTAAAACTTACCCTACACACTCAGCTTCAATGGAAATCCAGCAATAACCCTCACCCTAAAATCAAAACCTAACCCCAAACCTTAACCTAACCCTATCCCTAACCTTCACCTAGTCCTAAACTTAACAAGACTTAACCCTAACACTTAACCTAACCCTAAATCGAAACCTAACCTTAACCCTAAACTTCATCCTAAACTTAACCCTAACCACTAACTCTAACCCTCAGCTCAACTCTCACCCTTAACTTCAACTTCACCCTAAACCTAACCCTAACCCTAAACCTAACCCTATACCTGACCCTAATATTTACCCAAACACCTAAACCTAACCCTAACACTAAACCTACCCCTAAAGCTACCCCTAACCTTAACTCAAACACCAAACCCTAACCCTTACCCTAACCCTCTTCCTTGACCTATGTTTACCCAAAACCTAAGCCGAACCCTAAACCTAAAACTAAACCAAACCGTAAACAATCCCCTAAATCTAGGCCTAACCCTAAACCTAACCCTAAACCTAACCCTAACCCTACCCCTAACCGTAACACCGTAAAACATCAGCTTAATTGTGAACCTAACACTAACACTCACACGATCCCCTAACCCTTTTCCTAACCCTAACGCTATCCTTCATCCTAGCCCTAACACTTACCTAAACCTGACTCTTCCTCTAACCCTAAACTTAACCCTAACCTTAACTCTGCCTTAAACTTAACCCTAAACCTAACAATAACTCTAAACCTGACGCTAACCCTAACCCTAATTCCTAGCACTAATTCTTACTCTAAACCTAACCCTAACAACCCTAACCTAGCCCTAGCATTTACTGTAACCTAGCCTTAACCCTAACCTTGCCCAAACCCTAAACCTAAACCTATACCGACCTCTAACACCAACCTTAACCCTAATCTAACCTTAACCCTAACCCTGACTATTAACGGAAACTTCACCCTAAACCTAAGGCTAACTGCAACTCTAACGCTAACCCTAACAATTACCATAACCCTCACCTTAAGTGTAAACCTAACCCTAACCCTCTCCCTAACCCTTAACCGTATCCCCAACCCTGAACATAATGTTATCTCCAAACTTATCCCTAAACCTAACCCTAATACGAACAGTAACCCTAATCTAACCCTAATCCTAATATTAACCCTAAACTCAACCCTACCCTACCATAAACCTAACCCTAACACCCTAAACTTAACGTCTAACACTATCTATACTCCTAAACCTATTTCTAACTTTCGCCCTTAACCTAAACTTCACACTAACCCTGAACCTAAACCTAACGCTAACCCTAAACATAAGCCCTAACCCTAACCGAACCCTAAACCTAACCTTAACACTAACCTGAACATAAACCCAAACTCTAGCCCTAACCATAAAAATAACCTTAACCCTAACCTAAACTTCATCCAAACCCTAACCCTAACCTTCAACCTAAACCCAACCCAAACCCTTACCTTAAACCTAACCCTAACCATAACGCTAGTCCCTCTCTAACCCTAAATTTAACCCTTACAACAGCTCTGAAACTAAACCTAATCATAATCCTGATCCTAACCCTAATTCTAACCTTGACCCTAAATAGAACACTAACTCTACTCCTAAACCTGGATATAAAGCTAACTCTTATCCTACACCTAACCCTAACTCTGAACCTAAACCTAACTCTAACTCTAACCCTAATCATAACACTTACCCTAAACCCTCACCTTAGCTGTAAAACTAACCGTAACCCTCACTCTAACTCCTAACAGTATCCTTCAACCCTAACCCTAATGCTAACCCTAGCCCTAAGCAGAACACTAACCTGAAACCCCTAAGCCCTAACGATAACACTAACCCTAACCCAAACCCTAACCCCTAAGACCAAAGCCTAACCCAAACATTAACCCTAACTCTAACTCTAACCCGAAAACTAATTAGAAACCTAACCCTAACCCTAACCCTAACCCTAACCCTAAACTAAACCTAACCATGACCGGAACCACAATGCCTAACCTGTACCCTCACTCAAACCCTAACCCTAAACTACACCTCTAACCTCTGACACCTTACCATAACCATAATCCTAAACCTACCCAACCCTAACCCTAAATCTAACCCTCACCCCAACCACAATGCCTAACACAAATCGTAACCCTAACTCTTATACCTAAGTCTAACCTAAAATCTAACCCTAACCCTAAAGCTCAACAAAACCCGGAAACTTAGCTCTAACCCTAAACACAACCTTAACACTAACCTAAAAACAAACCCAAACCTTAGCCATAACCCTAACCCTCAACCTCTCTTAAACTTCACCCTATCCCTAACCTAAAGCTAACCCTAACTTTAACTCTAACCTTAACCTTGGCCCACTTGTGACCCTAAACATAACCCCTAGTATATCTCTGACCCTAACCCTCGCCCTAAACCTAATCCTAACACTGACCCTAACACTAACCTAACCTTAACCTAACTTGAAGCCTATCATAAACTTAAACCTAACCTTAACCCCTAGCCCTAACTCTAACCCTAACCCTAGCCCTAACCCTAATCCTAATCCTAACACTAACCCAAAACCCTCACCTTAACTGTAATCGTAACTCTAAATCTAACCGTAACCCTAAACTTGACCCTAAGTACAACCCTATCCTAAACCTAACTGAATCACTAACCCCTAACCCTAACTCTAACCCAAATCCTTATCCTAAACTTAATCTAAACCCTTAACATAACCTTAATCAGTAAATATAACTGAAACCCTTACCCTAAGCCGAACCCTCACCCTTAACCAAAATTTCACACTAACCATAACCCTAAACCTACCCTAACTTCATTCAAACCCTAACCCTAACCAAAATTAACACTAATACTAAACATAACCCTAAACCTCAACCTGAACCTAACCTAACCCTGACCCGAACCTGAACCCTAACCGCAACCCTAAACCTCATGCTTAACATAAACTTCACCCTAACACTAACCCTAAAACTAAACGTAACACTAAATCTCCCCCAACCCTGACCCTAGCCCTAAACCTAACCATAAACCTAACCCGAAACTTAACTCTAACCCTGACCCCAAATCTAACTCTAACCCTATTCCTAACGCTAAAACTTACCCTACACACTCAGCTTCAATGGAAATCCAGCAATAACCCTCACCCTAAAATCAAAACCTAACCCCAAACCTTAACCTAACCCTATCCCTAACCTTCACCTAGTCCTAAACTTAACAAGACTTAACCCTAACACTTAACCTAACCCTAAATCGAAACCTAACCTTAACCCTAAACTTCATCCTAAACTTAACCCTAACCACTAACTCTAACCCTCAGCTCAACTCTCACCCTTAACTTCAACTTCACCCTAAACCTAACCCTAACCCTAAACCTAACCCTATACCTGACCCTAATATTTACCCAAACACCTAAACCTAACCCTAACACTAAACCTACCCCTAAAGCTACCCCTAACCTTAACTCAAACACCAAACCCTAACCCTTACCCTAACCCTCTTCCTTGACCTATGTTTACCCAAAACCTAAGCCGAACCCTAAACCTAAAACTAAACCAAACCGTAAACAATCCCCTAAATCTAGGCCTAACCCTAAACCTAACCCTAACCTACCCCTAACCGTAACACCGTAAAACATCAGCTTAATTGTGAACCTAACACTAACACTCACACGATCCCCTAACCCTTTTCCTAACCCTAACGCTATCCTTCATCCTAGCCCTAACACTTACCTAAACCTGACTCTTCCTCTAACCCTAAACTTAACCCTAACCTTAACTCTGCCTTAAACTTAACCCTAAACCTAACAATAACTCTAAACCTGACGCTAACCCTAACCCTAATTCCTAGCACTAATTCTTACTCTAAACCTAACCCTAACAACCCTAACCTAGCCCTAGCATTTACTGTAACCTAGCCTTAACCCTAACCTTGCCCAAACCCTAAACCTAAACCTATACCGACCTCTAACACCAACCTTAACCCTAATCTAACCTTAACCCTAACCCTGACTATTAACGGAAACTTCACCCTAAACCTAAGGCTAACTGCAACTCTAACGCTAACCCTAACAATTACCATAACCCTCACCTTAAGTGTAAACCTAACCCTAACCCTCTCCCTAACCCTTAACCGTATCCCCAACCCTGAACATAATGTTATCTCCAAACTTATCCCTAAACCTAACCCTAATACGAACAGTAACCCTAATCTAACCCTAATCCTAATATTAACCCTAAACTCAACCCTACCCTACCATAAACCTAACCCTAACACCCTAAACTTAACGTCTAACACTATCTATACTCCTAAACCTATTTCTAACTTTCGCCCTTAACCTAAACTTCACACTAACCCTGAACCTAAACCTAACGCTAACCCTAAACATAAGCCCTAACCCTAACCGAACCCTAAACCTAACCTTAACACTAACCTGAACATAAACCCAAACTCTAGCCCTAACCATAAAAATAACCTTAACCCTAACCTAAACTTCATCCAAACCCTAACCCTAACCTTCAACCTAAACCCAACCCAAACCCTTACCTTAAACCTAACCCTAACCATAACGCTAGTCCCTCTCTAACCCTAAATTTAACCCTTACAACAGCTCTGAAACTAAACCTAATCATAATCCTGATCCTAACCCTAATTCTAACCTTGACCCTAAATAGAACACTAACTCTACTCCTAAACCTGGATATAAAGCTAACTCTTATCCTACACCTAACCCTAACTCTGAATCTAAACCTAACTCTAACTCTAACCCTAATCATAACACTTACCCTAAACCCTCACCTTAGCTGTAAAACTAACCGTAACCCTCACTCTAACTCCTAACAGTATCCTTCAACCCTAACCCTAATGCTAACCCTAGCCCTAAGCAGAACACTAACCTGAAACCCCTAAGCCCTAACGATAACACTAACCCTAACCCAAACCCTAACCCCTAAGACCAAAGCCTAACCCAAACATTAACCCTAACTCTAACTCTAACCCGAAAACTAATTAGAAACCTAACCCTAACCCTAACCCTAACCCTAACCCTAAACTAAACCTAACCATGACCGGAACCACAATGCCTAACCTGTACCCTCACTCAAACCCTAACACTAAACTACACCTCTAACATCTGACACCTTACCATAACCATAATCCTAAACCTACCCAACCCTAACCCTAAATCTAACCCTCACCCCAACCACAATGCCTAACACAAATCGTAACCCTAACTCTTATACCTAAGTCTAACCTAAAATCTAACCCTAACCCTAAAGCTCAACAAAACCCGGAAACTTAGCTCTAACCCTAAACACAACCTTAACACTAACCTAAAAACAAACCCAAACCTTAGCCATAACCCTAACCCTCAACCTCTCTTAAACTTCACCCTATCCCTAACCTAAAGCTAACCCTAACTTTAACTCTAACCTTAACCTTGGCCCACTTGTGACCCTAAACATAACCCCTAGTATATCTCTGACCCTAACCCTCGCCCTAAACCTAATCCTAACACTGACCCTAACACTAACCTAACCTTAACCTAACTTGAAGCCTATCATAAACTTAAACCTAACCTTAACCCCTAGCCCTAACTCTAACCCTAACCCTAGCCCTAACCCTAATCCTAATCCTAACACTAACCCAAAACCCTCACCTTAACTGTAATCGTAACTCTAAATCTAACCGTAACCCTAAACTTGACCCTAAGTACAACCCTATCCTAAACCTAACTGAATCACTAACCCCTAACCCTAACTCTAACCCAAATCCTTATCCTAAACTTAATCTAAACCCTTAACATAACCTTAATCAGTAAATATAACTGAAACCCTTACCCTAAGCCGAACCCTCACCCTTAACCAAAATTTCACACTAACCATAACCCTAAACCTACCCTAACTTCATTCAAACCCTAACCCTAACCAAAATTAACACTAATACTAAACATAACCCTAAACCTCAACCTGAACCTAACCTAACCCTGACCCGAACCTGAACCCTAACCGCAACCCTAAACCTCATGCTTAACATAAACTTCACCCTAACACTAACCCTAAAACTAAACGTAACACTAAATCTCCCCCAACCCTGACCCTAGCCCTAAACCTAACCATAAACCTAACCCGAAACTTAACTCTAACCCTGACCCCAAATCTAACTCTAACCCTATTCCTAACGCTAAAACTTACCCTACACACTCAGCTTCAATGGAAATCCAGCAATAACCCTCACCCTAAAATCAAAACCTAACCCCAAACCTTAACCTAACCCTATCCCTAACCTTCACCTAGTCCTAAACTTAACAAGACTTAACCCTAACACTTAACCTAACCCTAAATCGAAACCTAACCTTAACCCTAAACTTCATCCTAAACTTAACCCTAACCACTAACTCTAACCCTCAGCTCAACTCTCACCCTTAACTTCAACTTCACCCTAAACCTAACCCTAACCCTAAACCTAACCCTATACCTGACCCTAATATTTACCCAAACACCTAAACCTAACCCTAACACTAAACCTACCCCTAAAGCTACCCCTAACCTTAACTCAAACACCAAACCCTAACCCTTACCCTAACCCTCTTCCTTGACCTATGTTTACCCAAAACCTAAGCCGAACCCTAAACCTAAAACTAAACCAAACCGTAAACAATCCCCTAAATCTAGGCCTAACCCTAAACCTAACCCTAACCCTACCCCTAACCGTAACACCGTAAAACATCAGCTTAATTGTGAACCTAACACTAACACTCACACGATCCCCTAACCCTTTTCCTAACCCTAACGCTATCCTTCATCCTAGCCCTAACACTTACCTAAACCTGACTCTTCCTCTAACCCTAAACTTAACCCTAACCTTAACTCTGCCTTAAACTTAACCCTAAACCTAACAATAACTCTAAACCTGACGCTAACCCTAACCCTAATTCCTAGCACTAATTCTTACTCTAAACCTAACCCTAACAACCCTAACCTAGCCCTAGCATTTACTGTAACCTAGCCTTAACCCTAACCTTGCCCAAACCCTAAACCTAAACCTATACCGACCTCTAACACCAACCTTAACCCTAATCTAACCTTAACCCTAACCCTGACTATTAACGGAAACTTCACCCTAAACCTAAGGCTAACTGCAACTCTAACGCTAACCATAACAATTACCATAACCCTCACCTTAAGTGTAAACCTAACCCTAACCCTCTCCCTAACCCTTAACCGTATCCCCAACCCTGAACATAATGTTATCTCCAAACTTATCCCTAAACCTAACCCTAATACGAACAGTAACCCTAATCTAACCCTAATCCTAATATTAACCCTAAACTCAACCCTACCCTACCATAAACCTAACCCTAACACCCTAAACTTAACGTCTAACACTATCTATACTCCTAAACCTATTTCTAACTTTCGCCCTTAACCTAAACTTCACACTAACCCTGAACCTAAACCTAACGCTAACCCTAAACATAAGCCCTAACCCTAACCGAACCCTAAACCTAACCTTAACACTAACCTGAACATAAACCCAAACTCTAGCCCTAACCATAAAAATAACCTTAACCCTAACCTAAACTTCATCCAAACCCTAACCCTAACCTTCAACCTAAACCCAACCCAAACCCTTACCTTAAACCTAACCCTAACCATAACGCTAGTCCCTCTCTAACCCTAAATTTAACCCTTACAACAGCTCTGAAACTAAACCTAATCATAATCCTGATCCTAACCCTAATTCTAACCTTGACCCTAAATAGAACACTAACTCTACTCCTAAACCTGGATATAAAGCTAACTCTTATCCTACACCTAACCCTAACTCTGAATCTAAACCTAACTCTAACTCTAACCCTAATCATAACACTTACCCTAAACCCTCACCTTAGCTGTAAAACTAACCGTAACCCTCACTCTAACTCCTAACAGTATCCTTCAACCCTAACCCTAATGCTAACCCTAGCCCTAAGCAGAACACTAACCTGAAACCCCTAAGCCCTAACGATAACACTAACCCTAACCCAAACCCTAACCCCTAAGACCAAAGCCTAACCCAAACATTAACCCTAACTCTAACTCTAACCCGAAAACTAATTAGAAACCTAACCCTAACCCTAACCCTAACCCTAACCCTAAACTAAACCTAACCATGACCGGAACCACAATGCCTAACCTGTACCCTCACTCAAACCCTAACCCTAAACTACACCTCTAACCTCTGACACCTTACCATAACCATAATCCTAAACCTACCCAACCCTAACCCTAAATCTAACCCTCACCCCAACCACAATGCCTAACACAAATCGTAACCCTAACTCTTATACCTAAGTCTAACCTAAAATCTAACCCTAACCCTAAAGCTCAACAAAACCCGGAAACTTAGCTCTAACCCTAAACACAACCTTAACACTAACCTAAAAACAAACCCAAACCTTAGCCATAACCCTAACCCTCAACCTCTCTTAAACTTCACCCTATCCCTAACCTAAAGCTAACCCTAACTTTAACTCTAACCTTAACCTTGGCCCACTTGTGACCCTAAACATAACCCCTAGTATATCTCTGACCCTAACCCTCGCCCTAAACCTAATCCTAACACTGACCCTAACACTAACCTAACCTTAACCTAACTTGAAGCCTATCATAAACTTAAACCTAACCTTAACCCCTAGCCCTAACTCTAACCCTAACCCTAGCCCTAACCCTAATCCTAATCCTAACACTAACCCAAAACCCTCACCTTAACTGTAATCGTAACTCTAAATCTAACCGTAACCCTAAACTTGACCCTAAGTACAACCCTATCCTAAACCTAACTGAATCACTAACCCCTAACCCTAACTCTAACCCAAATCCTTATCCTAAACTTAATCTAAACCCTTAACATAACCTTAATCAGTAAATATAACTGAAACCCTTACCCTAAGCCGAACCCTCACCCTTAAACAAAATTTCACACTAACCATAACCCTAAACCTACCCTAACTTCATTCAAACCCTAACCCTAACCAAAATTAACACTAATACTAAACATAACCCTAAACCTCAACCTGAACCTAACCTAACCCTGACCCGAACCTGAACCCTAACCGCAACCCTAAACCTCATGCTTAACATAAACTTCACCCTAACACTAACCCTAAAACTAAACGTAACACTAAATCTCCCCCAACCCTGACCCTAGCCCTAAACCTAACCATAAACCTAACCCGAAACTTAACTCTAACCCTGACCCCAAATCTAACTCTAACCCTATTCCTAACGCTAAAACTTACCCTACACACTCAGCTTCAATGGAAATCCAGCAATAACCCTCACCCTAAAATCAAAACCTAACCCCAAACCTTAACCTAACCCTATCCCTAACCTTCACCTAGTCCTAAACTTAACAAGACTTAACCCTAACACTTAACCTAACCCTAAATCGAAACCTAACCTTAACCCTAAACTTCATCCTAAACTTAACCCTAACCACTAACTCTAACCCTCAGCTCAACTCTCACCCTTAACTTCAACTTCACCCTAAACCTAACCCTAACCCTAAACCTAACCCTATACCTGACCCTAATATTTACCCAAACACCTAAACCTAACCCTAACACTAAACCTACCCCTAAAGCTACCCCTAACCTTAACTCAAACACCAAACCCTAACCCTTACCCTAACCCTCTTCCTTGACCTATGTTTACCCAAAACCTAAGCCGAACCCTAAACCTAAAACTAAACCAAACCGTAAACAATCCCCTAAATCTAGGCCTAACCCTAAACCTAACCCTAACCCTACCCCTAACCGTAACACCGTAAAACATCAGCTTAATTGTGAACCTAACACTAACACTCACACGATCCCCTAACCCTTTTCCTAACCCTAACGCTATCCTTCATCCTAGCCCTAACACTTACCTAAACCTGACTCTTCCTCTAACCCTAAACTTAACCCTAACCTTAACTCTGCCTTAAACTTAACCCTAAACCTAACAATAACTCTAAACCTGACGCTAACCCTAACCCTAATTCCTAGCACTAATTCTTACTCTAAACCTAACCCTAACAACCCTAACCTAGCCCTAGCATTTACTGTAACCTAGCCTTAACCCTAACCTTGCCCAAACCCTAAACCTAAACCTATACCGACCTCTAACACCAACCTTAACCCTAATCTAACCTTAACCCTAACCCTGACTATTAACGGAAACTTCACCCTAAACCTAAGGCTAACTGCAACTCTAACGCTAACCATAACAATTACCATAACCCTCACCTTAAGTGTAAACCTAACCCTAACCCTCTCCCTAACCCTTAACCGTATCCCCAACCCTGAACATAATGTTATCTCCAAACTTATCCCTAAACCTAACCCTAATACGAACAGTAACCCTAATCTAACCCTAATCCTAATATTAACCCTAAACTCAACCCTACCCTACCATAAACCTAACCCTAACACCCTAAACTTAACGTCTAACACTATCTATACTCCTAAACCTATTTCTAACTTTCGCCCTTAACCTAAACTTCACACTAACCCTGAACCTAAACCTAACGCTAACCCTAAACATAAGCCCTAACCCTAACCGAACCCTAAACCTAACCTTAACACTAACCTGAACATAAACCCAAACTCTAGCCCTAACCATAAAAATAACCTTAACCCTAACCTAAACTTCATCCAAACCCTAACCCTAACCTTCAACCTAAACCCAACCCAAACCCTTACCTTAAACCTAACCCTAACCATAACGCTAGTCCCTCTCTAACCCTAAATTTAACCCTTACAACAGCTCTGAAACTAAACCTAATCATAATCCTGATCCTAACCCTAATTCTAACCTTGACCCTAAATAGAACACTAACTCTACTCCTAAACCTGGATATAAAGCTAACTCTTATCCTACACCTAACCCTAACTCTGAATCTAAACCTAACTCTAACTCTAACCCTAATCATAACACTTACCCTAAACCCTCACCTTAGCTGTAAAACTAACCGTAACCCTCACTCTAACTCCTAACAGTATCCTTCAACCCTAACCCTAATGCTAACCCTAGCCCTAAGCAGAACACTAACCTGAAACCCCTAAGCCCTAACGATAACACTAACCCTAACCCAAACCCTAACCCCTAAGACCAAAGCCTAACCCAAACATTAACCCTAACTCTAACTCTAACCCGAAAACTAATTAGAAACCTAACCCTAACCCTAACCCTAACCCTAACCCTAAACTAAACCTAACCATGACCGGAACCACAATGCCTAACCTGTACCCTCACTCAAACCCTAACCCTAAACTACACCTCTAACCTCTGACACCTTACCATAACCATAATCCTAAACCTACCCAACCCTAACCCTAAATCTAACCCTCACCCCAACCACAATGCCTAACACAAATCGTAACCCTAACTCTTATACCTAAGTCTAACCTAAAATCTAACCCTAACCCTAAAGCTCAACAAAACCCGGAAACTTAGCTCTAACCCTAAACACAACCTTAACACTAACCTAAAAACAAACCCAAACCTTAGCCATAACCCTAACCCTCAACCTCTCTTAAACTTCACCCTATCCCTAACCTAAAGCTAACCCTAACTTTAACTCTAACCTTAACCTTGGCCCACTTGTGACCCTAAACATAACCCCTAGTATATCTCTGACCCTAACCCTCGCCCTAAACCTAATCCTAACACTGACCCTAACACTAACCTAACCTTAACCTAACTTGAAGCCTATCATAAACTTAAACCTAACCTTAACCCCTAGCCCTAACTCTAACCCTAACCCTAGCCCTAACCCTAATCCTAATCCTAACACTAACCCAAAACCCTCACCTTAACTGTAATCGTAACTCTAAATCTAACCGTAACCCTAAACTTGACCCTAAGTACAACCCTATCCTAAACCTAACTGAATCACTAACCCCTAACCCTAACTCTAACCCAAATCCTTATCCTAAACTTAATCTAAACCCTTAACATAACCTTAATCAGTAAATATAACTGAAACCCTTACCCTAAGCCGAACCCTCACCCTTAACCAAAATTTCACACTAACCATAACCCTAAACCTACCCTAACTTCATTCAAACCCTAACCCTAACCAAAATTAACACTAATACTAAACATAACCCTAAACCTCAACCTGAACCTAACCTAACCCTGACCCGAACCTGAACCCTAACCGCAACCCTAAACCTCATGCTTAACATAAACTTCACCCTAACACTAACCCTAAAACTAAACGTAACACTAAATCTCCCCCAACCCTGACCCTAGCCCTAAACCTAACCATAAACCTAACCCGAAACTTAACTCTAACCCTGACCCCAAATCTAACTCTAACCCTATTCCTAACGCTAAAACTTACCCTACACACTCAGCTTCAATGGAAATCCAGCAATAACCCTCACCCTAAAATCAAAACCTAACCCCAAACCTTAACCTAACCCTATCCCTAACCTTCACCTAGTCCTAAACTTAACAAGACTTAACCCTAACACTTAACCTAACCCTAAATCGAAACCTAACCTTAACCCTAAACTTCATCCTAAACTTAACCCTAACCACTAACTCTAACCCTCAGCTCAACTCTCACCCTTAACTTCAACTTCACCCTAAACCTAACCCTAACCCTAAACCTAACCCTATACCTGACCCTAATATTTACCCAAACACCTAAACCTAACCCTAACACTAAACCTACCCCTAAAGCTACCCCTAACCTTAACTCAAACACCAAACCCTAACCCTTACCCTAACCCTCTTCCTTGACCTATGTTTACCCAAAACCTAAGCCGAACCCTAAACCTGAAACTAAACCAAACCGTAAACAATCCCCTAAATCTAGGCCTAACCCTAAACCTAACCCTAACCCTACCCCTAACCGTAACACCGTAAAACATCAGCTTAATTGTGAACCTAACACTAACACTCACACGATCCCCTAACCCTTTTCCTAACCCTAACGCTATCCTTCATCCTAGCCCTAACACTTACCTAAACCTGACTCTTCCTCTAACCCTAAACTTAACCCTAACCTTAACTCTGCCTTAAACTTAACCCTAAACCTAACAATAACTCTAAACCTGACGCTAACCCTAACCCTAATTCCTAGCACTAATTCTTACTCTAAACCTAACCCTAACAACCCTAACCTAGCCCTAGCATTTACTGTAACCTAGCCTTAACCCTAACCTTGCCCAAACCCTAAACCTAAACCTATACCGACCTCTAACACCAACCTTAACCCTAATCTAACCTTAACCCTAACCCTGACTATTAACGGAAACTTCACCCTAAACCTAAGGCTAACTGCAACTCTAACGCTAACCATAACAATTACCATAACCCTCACCTTAAGTGTAAACCTAACCCTAACCCTCTCCCTAACCCTTAACCGTATCCCCAACCCTGAACATAATGTTATCTCCAAACTTATCCCTAAACCTAACCCTAATACGAACAGTAACCCTAATCTAACCCTAATCCTAATATTAACCCTAAACTCAACCCTACCCTACCATAAACCTAACCCTAACACCCTAAACTTAACGTCTAACACTATCTATACTCCTAAACCTATTTCTAACTTTCGCCCTTAACCTAAACTTCACACTAACCCTGAACCTAAACCTAACGCTAACCCTAAACATAAGCCCTAACCCTAACCGAACCCTAAACCTAACCTTAACACTAACCTGAACATAAACCCAAACTCTAGCCCTAACCATAAAAATAACCTTAACCCTAACCTAAACTTCATCCAAACCCTAACCCTAACCTTCAACCTAAACCCAACCCAAACCCTTACCTTAAACCTAACCCTAACCATAACGCTAGTCCCTCTCTAACCCTAAATTTAACCCTTACAACAGCTCTGAAACTAAACCTAATCATAATCCTGATCCTAACCCTAATTCTAACCTTGACCCTAAATAGAACACTAACTCTACTCCTAAACCTGGATATAAAGCTAACTCTTATCCTACACCTAACCCTAACTCTGAATCTAAACCTAACTCTAACTCTAACCCTAATCATAACACTTACCCTAAACCCTCACCTTAGCTGTAAAACTAACCGTAACCCTCACTCTAACTCCTAACAGTATCCTTCAACCCTAACCCTAATGCTAACCCTAGCCCTAAGCAGAACACTAACCTGAAACCCCTAAGCCCTAACGATAACACTAACCCTAACCCAAACCCTAACCCCTAAGACCAAAGCCTAACCCAAACATTAACCCTAACTCTAACTCTAACCCGAAAACTAATTAGAAACCTAACCCTAACCCTAACCCTAACCCTAACCCTAAACTAAACCTAACCATGACCGGAACCACAATGCCTAACCTGTACCCTCACTCAAACCCTAACCCTAAACTACACCTCTAACCTCTGACACCTTACCATAACCATAATCCTAAACCTACCCAACCCTAACCCTAAATCTAACCCTCACCCCAACCACAATGCCTAACACAAATCGTAACCCTAACTCTTATACCTAAGTCTAACCTAAAATCTAACCCTAACCCTAAAGCTCAACAAAACCCGGAAACTTAGCTCTAACCCTAAACACAACCTTAACACTAACCTAAAAACAAACCCAAACCTTAGCCATAACCCTAACCCTCAACCTCTCTTAAACTTCACCCTATCCCTAACCTAAAGCTAACCCTAACTTTAACTCTAACCTTAACCTTGGCCCACTTGTGACCCTAAACATAACCCCTAGTATATCTCTGACCCTAACCCTCGCCCTAAACCTAATCCTAACACTGACCCTAACACTAACCTAACCTTAACCTAACTTGAAGCCTATCATAAACTTAAACCTAACCTTAACCCCTAGCCCTAACTCTAACCCTAACCCTAGCCCTAACCCTAATCCTAATCCTAACACTAACCCAAAACCCTCACCTTAACTGTAATCGTAACTCTAAATCTAACCGTAACCCTAAACTTGACCCTAAGTACAACCCTATCCTAAACCTAACTGAATCACTAACCCCTAACCCTAACTCTAACCCAAATCCTTATCCTAAACTTAATCTAAACCCTTAACATAACCTTAATCAGTAAATATAACTGAAACCCTTACCCTAAGCCGAACCCTCACCCTTAACCAAAATTTCACACTAACCATAACCCTAAACCTACCCTAACTTCATTCAAACCCTAACCCTAACCAAAATTAACACTAATACTAAACATAACCCTAAACCTCAACCTGAACCTAACCTAACCCTGACCCGAACCTGAACCCTAACCGCAACCCTAAACCTCATGCTTAACATAAACTTCACCCTAACACTAACCCTAAAACTAAACGTAACACTAAATCTCCCCCAACCCTGACCCTAGCCCTAAACCTAACCATAAACCTAACCCGAAACTTAACTCTAACCCTGACCCCAAATCTAACTCTAACCCTATTCCTAACGCTAAAACTTACCCTACACACTCAGCTTCAATGGAAATCCAGCAATAACCCTCACCCTAAAATCAAAACCTAACCCCAAACCTTAACCTAACCCTATCCCTAACCTTCACCTAGTCCTAAACTTAACAAGACTTAACCCTAACACTTAACCTAACCCTAAATCGAAACCTAACCTTAACCCTAAACTTCATCCTAAACTTAACCCTAACCACTAACTCTAACCCTCAGCTCAACTCTCACCCTTAACTTCAACTTCACCCTAAACCTAACCCTAACCCTAAACCTAACCCTATACCTGACCCTAATATTTACCCAAACACCTAAACCTAACCCTAACACTAAACCTACCCCTAAAGCTACCCCTAACCTTAACTCAAACACCAAACCCTAACCCTTACCCTAACCCTCTTCCTTGACCTATGTTTACCCAAAACCTAAGCCGAACCCTAAACCTGAAACTAAACCAAACCGTAAACAATCCCCTAAATCTAGGCCTAACCCTAAACCTAACCCTAACCCTACCCCTAACCGTAACACCGTAAAACATCAGCTTAATTGTGAACCTAACACTAACACTCACACGATCCCCTAACCCTTTTCCTAACCCTAACGCTATCCTTCATCCTAGCCCTAACACTTACCTAAACCTGACTCTTCCTCTAACCCTAAACTTAACCCTAACCTTAACTCTGCCTTAAACTTAACCCTAAACCTAACAATAACTCTAAACCTGACGCTAACCCTAACCCTAATTCCTAGCACTAATTCTTACTCTAAACCTAACCCTAACAACCCTAACCTAGCCCTAGCATTTACTGTAACCTAGCCTTAACCCTAACCTTGCCCAAACCCTAAACCTAAACCTATACCGACCTCTAACACCAACCTTAACCCTAATCTAACCTTAACCCTAACCCTGACTATTAACGGAAACTTCACCCTAAACCTAAGGCTAACTGCAACTCTAACGCTAACCATAACAATTACCATAACCCTCACCTTAAGTGTAAACCTAACCCTAACCCTCTCCCTAACCCTTAACCGTATCCCCAACCCTGAACATAATGTTATCTCCAAACTTATCCCTAAACCTAACCCTAATACGAACAGTAACCCTAATCTAACCCTAATCCTAATATTAACCCTAAACTCAACCCTACCCTACCATAAACCTAACCCTAACACCCTAAACTTAACGTCTAACACTATCTATACTCCTAAACCTATTTCTAACTTTCGCCCTTAACCTAAACTTCACACTAACCCTGAACCTAAACCTAACGCTAACCCTAAACATAAGCCCTAACCCTAACCGAACCCTAAACCTAACCTTAACACTAACCTGAACATAAACCCAAACTCTAGCCCTAACCATAAAAATAACCTTAACCCTAACCTAAACTTCATCCAAACCCTAACCCTAACCTTCAACCTAAACCCAACCCAAACCCTTACCTTAAACCTAACCCTAACCATAACGCTAGTCCCTCTCTAACCCTAAATTTAACCCTTACAACAGCTCTGAAACTAAACCTAATCATAATCCTGATCCTAACCCTAATTCTAACCTTGACCCTAAATAGAACACTAACTCTACTCCTAAACCTGGATATAAAGCTAACTCTTATCCTACACCTAACCCTAACTCTGAATCTAAACCTAACTCTAACTCTAACCCTAATCATAACACTTACCCTAAACCCTCACCTTAGCTGTAAAACTAACCGTAACCCTCACTCTAACTCCTAACAGTATCCTTCAACCCTAACCCTAATGCTAACCCTAGCCCTAAGCAGAACACTAACCTGAAACCCCTAAGCCCTAACGATAACACTAACCCTAACCCAAACCCTAACCCCTAAGACCAAAGCCTAACCCAAACATTAACCCTAACTCTAACTCTAACCCGAAAACTAATTAGAAACCTAACCCTAACCCTAACCCTAACCCTAACCCTAAACTAAACCTAACCATGACCGGAACCACAATGCCTAACCTGTACCCTCACTCAAACCCTAACCCTAAACTACACCTCTAACCTCTGACACCTTACCATAACCATAATCCTAAACCTACCCAACCCTAACCCTAAATCTAACCCTCACCCCAACCACAATGCCTAACACAAATCGTAACCCTAACTCTTATACCTAAGTCTAACCTAAAATCTAACCCTAACCCTAAAGCTCAACAAAACCCGGAAACTTAGCTCTAACCCTAAACACAACCTTAACACTAACCTAAAAACAAACCCAAACCTTAGCCATAACCCTAACCCTCAACCTCTCTTAAACTTCACCCTATCCCTAACCTAAAGCTAACCCTAACTTTAACTCTAACCTTAACCTTGGCCCACTTGTGACCCTAAACATAACCCCTAGTATATCTCTGACCCTAACCCTCGCCCTAAACCTAATCCTAACACTGACCCTAACACTAACCTAACCTTAACCTAACTTGAAGCCTATCATAAACTTAAACCTAACCTTAACCCCTAGCCCTAACTCTAACCCTAACCCTAGCCCTAACCCTAATCCTAATCCTAACACTAACCCAAAACCCTCACCTTAACTGTAATCGTAACTCTAAATCTAACCGTAACCCTAAACTTGACCCTAAGTACAACCCTATCCTAAACCTAACTGAATCACTAACCCCTAACCCTAACTCTAACCCAAATCCTTATCCTAAACTTAATCTAAACCCTTAACATAACCTTAATCAGTAAATATAACTGAAACCCTTACCCTAAGCCGAACCCTCACCCTTAACCAAAATTTCACACTAACCATAACCCTAAACCTACCCTAACTTCATTCAAACCCTAACCCTAACCAAAATTAACACTAATACTAAACATAACCCTAAACCTCAACCTGAACCTAACCTAACCCTGACCCGAACCTGAACCCTAACCGCAACCCTAAACCTCATGCTTAACATAAACTTCACCCTAACACTAACCCTAAAACTAAACGTAACACTAAATCTCCCCCAACCCTGACCCTAGCCCTAAACCTAACCATAAACCTAACCCGAAACTTAACTCTAACCCTGACCCCAAATCTAACTCTAACCCTATTCCTAACGCTAAAACTTACCCTACACACTCAGCTTCAATGGAAATCCAGCAATAACCCTCACCCTAAAATCAAAACCTAACCCAAACCTTAACCTAACCCTATCCCTAACCTTCACCTAGTCCTAAACTTAACAAGACTTAACCCTAACACTTAACCTAACCCTAAATCGAAACCTAACCTTAACCCTAAACTTCATCCTAAACTTAACCCTAACCACTAACTCTAACCCTCAGCTCAACTCTCACCCTTAACTTCAACTTCACCCTAAACCTAACCCTAACCCTAAACCTAACCCTATACCTGACCCTAATATTTACCCAAACACCTAAACCTAACCCTAACACTAAACCTACCCCTAAAGCTACCCCTAACCTTAACTCAAACACCAAACCCTAACCCTTACCCTAACCCTCTTCCTTGACCTATGTTTACCCAAAACCTAAGCCGAACCCTAAACCTGAAACTAAACCAAACCGTAAACAATCCCCTAAATCTAGGCCTAACCCTAAACCTAACCCTAACCCTACCCCTAACCGTAACACCGTAAAACATCAGCTTAATTGTGAACCTAACACTAACACTCACACGATCCCCTAACCCTTTTCCTAACCCTAACGCTATCCTTCATCCTAGCCCTAACACTTACCTAAACCTGACTCTTCCTCTAACCCTAAACTTAACCCTAACCTAAACTCTGCCTTAAACTTAACCCTAAACCTAACAATAACTCTAAACCTGACGCTAACCCTAACCCTAATTCCTAGCACTAATTCTTACTAATACTATCTCTATGACAACCCTAACCTAGCCCTAGCATTTACTGTAACCTAGCCTTAACCCTAACCTTGCCCAAACCCTAAACCTAAACCTATACCGACCTCTAACACCAACCTTAACCCTAATCTAACCTTAACCCTAACCCTGACTATTAACGGAAACTTCACCCTAAACCTAAGGCTAACTGCAACTCTAACGCTAACCATAACAATTACCATAACCCTCACCTTAAGTGTAAACCTAACCCTAACCCTCTCCCTAACCCTTAACGTATCCCCAACCCTGAACATAATGTTATCTCCAAACTTATCCCTAAACCTAACCCTAATACGAACAGTAACCCTAATCTAACCCTAATCCTAATATTAACCCTAAACTCAACCCTACCCTACCATAAACCTAACCCTAACACCCTAAACTTAACGTCTAACACTATCTATACTCCTAAACCTATTTCTAACTTTCGCCCTTAACCTAAACTTCACACTAACCCTGAACCTAAACCTAACGCTAACCTAAACATAAGCCCTAACCCTAACCGAACCCTAAACCTAACCTTAACACTAACCTGAACATAAACCAATACTATCTCTCT